>NW_010183208.1:35447-46270 GCF_000695765.1 Mesitornis unicolor
CCAAATATGTCTGTATTTAATTGTATTTAAACTTAAATACTTTTAGAAGAGTGACCTATGTAATGCTGCTTTTGAAACATGGCAATTTAAGGTAACATCAAGAAAGCTAGTAAACCAAGTAGTGATGCTAAGATTAAAACACAGTGGGTGGTTTTTTTTCATGTTCACACAGGACCACATCTCCAGAAAATATTTTTACCAAAAGCCAGTAATCTGCATGAGAAATTTAAGAGAGTCTGTGAGAAGGAGGATATTTGTTACCTCTCTCTTACCACATGAAGAGGGAAAAGAACAATAAGCACAAAAAGTTAACCAAGAGCCAGCAATGTGTCCTTGAGGCCAAGAAGGCCAATGGCATCCTGGGGTGCATTAAGAAGAGTGGTCAGCAGGTTGAGGGAGGTTCTCCTCCCCCTCTACTCTGCCCTGGTGAGGCCACATCTGGAATACTGTGTCCAGTTGTGAGCTCCCCAGTTCACAAAAGACAAGGAACTACTGGAGAGAGTCCAGCAGAAGACTACGAAGATGATGAGGGGACTGGGACATCTCTTTAATGTGGAAAGGCTGTGAGACCTGGCTCTGTTTAGCCGGGAGAAGAGTTGACTGAGGGGATCTTATCAATGCTTATGAATATCTAAAGGGTGGGTGCCAAGCGAATGAGGCCAGACTCTTTTCAGTGGTGCCCAGCAAAAGGACAAGAGGCAACAGGCACAAACTGGAACACAGGAAGTTCAAGCTGAACATGAGGAAAAATTTCTTCATCTTGAGGGTGACAGAGCACTGGAACAAGCTGCCCAAAAAGGTTGTGGAGTCTCCTTCTCTGGAGACATTAAAAACCTGCCTGGATGCGATCTTGTGCAACTTGCTGTAGGTGAACCTGCTTTAGCAGAGCGTTGGACTAGACGATCTCCAGAGGTCACTTCCAACCCCTGTCAGCCTGTGATTCTGATACAAAAGTCAAAATAATTGGTCAGTATCAGTAGAGTTTTAGGATTAATTCACATTTGTCTTAAACAAAAAGCCTTAATCACCATGTTTATCTAAAACAAAAACATTGGGCCAAGATGTTGTGAATCTTAATTACAGGGAAGAGGGAAGAAAAAAATAAAACAAAACAAAACAAAAAGCTTTGGCTCTGCCACAGATTTTCTGAATGCTGCACAAGACCTACCTGTTCCAGTCTATGCCCATTCACTTTATTTCATTGTCTCATACCACTGGGAAGACTTATTTTTGCATGTAAGCATCAGAAGTGAAGAACAAAAGAAATCCCATAACCCAATTTGCAATCAGAAAGTGCTGGCTGATGTCCTATGTTCTACATCAGCTTCTAAGAACTGATCTCACACTGCCACTACACTGTTCTTCAAAGCGGTCTCATAAAAAACTCTCAAAGGCAATGTCAAATTCCAATCTATATCTCAAAGAATAGCAGAAGAAACTTTGCTCCTGATGATTTTCACCAATACTTCTTTCTTCTGCCTGAGCTACGACTGCAAATCTTTATTTTCACCAATCTGCCTCCAGCATACCAAAATGTGTATTTGTTCAGCTCACTTCATAAAAGGCCTAAAACAATTAGATTAAATGAGTTTTTGTCTTAAAGTATCAAAATCAAAAGAAGGGACTTAAACAAAATCTGTGCCTACAATACCTACTAGATAAATGCTGTCTGTGAGTTGCACGGTACTGGTTGCTTCTTGCTGCTATTACTTATCTCAGCTTCCATTATTCTGATGATATGTACATGACATTAATGTGTATGACACTGACCTTGGCCCAGAAAACTTCTCTGGTAGAAAGAGCCACATAACAAATCCAGAACTGCTATGGTTTTCAAGTGGAAAAAAAGCTTCTTTGGCTTTTAAAGGCATTGTTGAACCCCAGATATTCAGCCAACAGAACATTAAATAGTTCAGTTCCTCTTCTGATCACATTCTAGTTTTAGAGCCATCCATCTCATTTTCAAGCTTTACCTCCGTAATACCAAGGATATATTTTCTCTTCTTACACATGACATAGTTGTCCATTGCCTAATGCCTACAACATCTGGAAATCCAGTATGACCACAGATCTATGTTACTGGGCTCTGGTTGGCAAGCTATGTGAAAATGCCATATCCAATCAAGCAGACTGATGATTTGCATCAGTCTAATCATCGGCTACTCCAGTTTTGGCCACTTAAAATTGTGGAACACTGACTCTGTGTTTCAAAACTGAAACGGAGACTGCAGGTTTACAAACCATTCCAGACACAGATTTAATATTAAGTTCTTGACTCCTCTACATGTTGACTAGAAGATGAAACTATGGTTATTCCTTCATTTTCAGGTTTGGAATGGATTATCCGAATGTCAAGTCTGCATATATAGATTTATAGTGCCATAATGTGAAAAACTAAAGTAAACAGACACTACTACAAACAGGAAAAATAACTTAAGATGTTTTGGGAAGAGGTTTTACAAGTTTGTAAAACAATTCAAGGCTCAGTGTATTTCAGCATTTTGAAACAAAAGGATTCAGATACAACATTTCTAAAAGTGAAGTTGCTAAGACTTTTTAGTAAAACGTACTTGAAACGAAATTACTTAGTGACACTAAATACTTTTAAATGAGTAATAGGTACATTCTAAATGTACAAGCTTTATTTACTTATTAAAAAGTCACCTATTTCAGTTAAATAAAGGAGAAAGGACTCTCTATAGAGCTTCTGAATGTCACATCTTATTACTGAAACCACATTTCACAGCACCAAAACTCCTCCAAAGAAAACAGTGTCATCCTTGAAGACTGAAATACAGATGAAACTCCATTTTACCTATAGGAGTTCACTGACATAAAGCTAGCCTTGGCTACTAACATTTCAAATATTTGCTTGATAAATCTACCAGAAATATATGAAATCAGAGTCCAGTTTTTAGCAATTAGGATTGATCTGGTTTCCCACAGTAGCCTCATCAGTAAACTGAAAAGGCATGGGTTGGAGAAATGGCCTGTTAGACGGAATGACAACACCCTGACTGCTGAGCTTCAAGAGTGGCTCAAATAGGTGGCTCAGCGTTCAGCTGGTAGCAAGTAAGGAGCACCACAAAGGCTGATATTGGAGCCAATATTATACAGTATCTTCAGCAATAACCTGGGTGATAAACAGAATGAATCCTCAGAAAATCTGTAGATGATACTCAACAAGGAAGAGTGACTGACTCTCCAAACAGAGATCCAACTCAGGTGGATCATGATAAACTTGAGGAATAAGCCAACAGGAACCTCATGAAGCGCAAAATCCTGCTCCTGGGGTGCTTCAGTGGAGCCTGGGAGCAGACCAGTTGAACAACAGCCTTACTGAGATAGATTTGGAGATCAAACTGGTTGCCAAGTTGGATACAAGCCAAGAGTCTGCTCTCATTGCACAGAGGGAAAGCCAAGAGGAGTGCAATCAGAGGAAACTCAATGCTGGTGAGACTGCAGCTTAAATACTGTGTCCTATTTCACGCCCTCCCGGGTCAAAAAGAAATTTGAGAACTTGGAAAGCATCACCAAAATGGCCTGGAGCCTCAAGGATGATGTTTGAGAAGCAGGTGATGGAGCTGGGTTTGTTTGGTCTGACAAAGAGGCAGCCTAGGGATAATCTAACAGCAACCAAAGCTGCAGGCGCATTACAGAAACAACAGAGGCAAACTCTTCCCAGTGTCACCACTAATGGCTTGGGAGGTTCAGACCGGACATTAGGAAAAACATCTGCAAGGTAGTTTGGTGCTGTACTCAGAGCAGTGATAATCTTTGTTCTCAGAGGTTTTCAAGCCCCAGTAGACGAAGCCAGAGCTGGCAAACAGTGTTATTCATTATCCTGCTCTGAGCAGGAGCCTGGACAGATGAGCCTCAAAGTCCTTTCCAACCAACACTCCCACACACCACAGCCACATCTTCCACCATGGAAACTTTGCCATTCTACACACCAAAAATCGAAGTTTTAACAGGCAGATAAGAGACAGATTTAGCACTGACCACGGGCTCTTCTTTACCATCTAGCTCATTAAATAGCTCCTAAACTCCATATCAGCAAAACACCTTCCTACAAGCAGTAAGAAGGTCTCCTAATAAAAGAATCAATGAATGACTCTTCAGAAGTACTCAGCTTCAGAATTACAACTCTGTTCTCAGACGTGATTTAAAAGGGCCTATTCACTTAAGGCATGTTTACATAGAAAGCCAACAGGCATAAAGAGCAAAAGAACAGATTACAAACTCAAGCTGGAGCAATCTGTCACACAGAAAGATGCTACAAGCACATCCTGTCCACAAACCAGAAAGCAACACAGAGCCATGGGAAATGTGTGCGTGTGGGGGGGTGACAGGCAGTATTTTAAATTTAATATCCTCATTTACTGTATACTATCTTCTCCATCAATACAAAAACCCTAGCAACCCTATTTAAAAAGCACACATGCAAACACAGCCTTAGCATAATCCAATCCATAAACTCATCAATTCGAAATTAAGTAAATGCTTTCCTGGAACAAACCTATATGTAACAAAATCCTAAGTGAGGATCAGCAGTTTTTACCACCAGACTGAATTTAAAAAAATAATAAATAAATTTAAGAAAATCATTGTCAAATGATGAAACGTTACTTCAATGTCAGCATCTCTATAGGAAAGATCTTAGGGACTGTAAGGTCAACATCAGAGACATGGATCAGGCTCTACTTTAAGTGACTTCCACTATATTCTTTTATACATGTATATACACACATTTTTGAAACATCTCTGAAGTTCAGATGTAACCATTTCTAGACAAAGAAGAATTTATTTGTGACAGAGGTAAACTCATCACAACTTTGATTGTGCTGTTCTCCAGTTAACTTCTTATTAACATGACTAAAGCATTAGCCTTTACAGTACTTGTCAGGGTTCTCTTTCCCCTTACTGCTGCATAAATTATTACTTCTTCTACAAAATAATATCTCCTAATGTGCTCTATTCTTTAAATTGAAGTCCTTCTGTGCACATATCTGCTCATTTCCTCACTCGTGTACCGGAAAAAATGCATTTCTCTTCACTCTTACCCCTTGTGTACTTATCCACAAGCTTACAGTCTACATTCCAAAAAGAAACCAAAAATACTGACAATTTATTTCTCGAGACAACTTCACTGAGAAACAATTCAAATGCCAAAACCAGTTCCTCCATCCTTCAACAGCAAGCCACAAGCAAATCTGCTGTTTTGACTAACTAGCAACATTTCAGCATTTCAATTAGCTCAGACTGCTCCTCAGGAAGGAAGTCATCTGCAGAAGTTACTGTGCTCACTGCTTTCTTACAGCCTCAGACCAAAAATGAGTTAGTAAAACTGTGTTTCAGACCTTAAATTTCAAAAAATACAGTGTTGCCATTCCCAGATTAAGAGATTATAGTGCATTTACACTGGTGTCAGCAGAAGAAATATTTACAGAAGAGCTGTCAGGCTGGATATGGAACAGGAACTAAAACCAGAGAGATTACACACATGGTGAAACACATCGTCCCTAACCTTTCTTTCCACATCTAAGTTCATATTCCACTTCTTTTAAGGGGGTTTTAAAGTTTAAACCTCAAATGGTATATATTTTGATGGCAGAGATTTCTACCACCCTCCCCTTTCAACCTGGCCAACCATTCCTATGCAGCCACAGAGAAACAGGACAATTCTGGTTCCCTGCACTTCATCTAAAAGCACCATGTTCAAACAACAAGCAGTACACAGTGATGCATCTTTAGCAAGTTAAGAGTAAGCTAACATTATTTCTATCACAGTTGTAATCTAACCCACCTGTAAGCAACTTTCTCTTGTTACTTTGCTTTCAGTAAAGCTGAAGTACTGTAAAGGCTGAGCAGTAAGGAAACTCTGGGTACCTCCAAAGGTAGCAGGTATTTCCAACAGCGAAATATTCCACCTTTAGGAGACTTATTTAAAGAGTGATCAGTAGTCTGGTTACTGAACAGCCTTAAGACACATGATGTAGAACAAGCAATTTATGTGAAAGGCAGCATTCCTGTCTCTTATCACAAAAGCCAGTTCTTTCAGTATCAGGCCTAGTTCAGAGTTCTTCATGTTACTGGCCAATAATTAGGACTGAACTGGTTTTGACCATGTAACAAGCTGCTTTCACGTTAAAATGGCAGAGAGATTTAACCGTATTTTATACTGCCTGGTCTTTGGAAACGTGAGCTTTCTGCTGTGCAGCAGGAACAGCTAGCTTCTGAAATGTTTGCTTTTGCTCGCTTGTTTGTTCATTTGTTTCTTAAGAAGCTGTGAAATGTTTCCAGGAGGTCTGGTGATCCCACAGACCCTTCTTCCATGCAGGTATCTGCCTCAACATGAAAACACCAGCAGAAAGAACACAACCAATAATTTAAGCTACAAGGCTACTGCAGGGCATTCAAATGGCTTCTCAATAATTGTGCTGGTTTTAAAGTGTCCACCTGGACATCAGTGTCCACACTGGAGGGCTAAAACCATCAGTGGTATCAAAACATATGCTCCACACTGCCTTCTCCTTCCGTGCCCTGATGTTCTCCAGTTCTTTCACTATACACAGTCTGCCTTCCCAGCTCCAAATGCCACTGTGCACTCTGTGCAAGACAAGTGAAAATACAAACATACATACCTACAGACCCAGCATGTCTCAATTCTGACCCGCTACCACAAACCACTGTCACTTTGGCAATAAACCGACTCACAGTATAGCTGAGGGCATTTCCAAGCACTGACAGAAAGTCTTAAAATATGTATCTGTGTTTTTGCTGTAGTCACTCTTCTGTGTTCTCAAGCATGAGCACAGAAACCTTCCCAAAAAGCCAATGAAACAAAAAACCCTGAAACTAAATAGACATAACCAACATTAACCTTATGCCACATACCTGGGAGCTTCTGCACCCATTTTATTTACATGTCAAGGGTAGATAGCACAGCTTACACTGCTGCCTTCAAAATGTCCTTGAGCATGACAGAAATGGCTCCAAGGCAACCTGTCCCATCTGCTGGGCATCCAGGCAGGACGATGAGCTGGACCAGTCTAGCACAGGCTGGTGCTGAGGCAGACTCCTGACGCTGCACTCCTAAAGGCTGACTGGAGACCGTCAGACACAGCAAAGGCTAGGCTATTTGCTGGTCATTTCTGAACAAACAAAACTTAAACAAATCGAAATGGAATTAACACACAGATCTCAGGTTCATTTATCACTGTGAAAGAAATCGCCACATGAGGCAAGAACAGTTTCTCTAATTCCTGTTAATACTACCTGGCTCTGTGTAGTCACTAAAATAGTCAGCAATTATCAGAAAACATGGAAAATGGTCATATTCCCTTTCACTAGGAAAATCCAGATGTTCACCCTGCCTCTAACACCAGATTTAGAGAAGATAAGAGAAGCGAGATGGTGCTAGAGCAGATCTGCACATAAAATGCAACATCCTCATCCCTCTGTGTCAGGAACGCTGCAGCTAAGACAAATACTATTAAAAACCCTACCATGTCAAACATGTGCTCTCCGAATCTGAGAATTTCTGTCCTCATCTTTGTATACTTCCACAATACAGGAGAAGCGATTTTGATAAAGAGGGTAGAAATGCACTAATTACACTTTCAATAGATACTGCACCCAGAGAACAACAGGCAGCAACAGGAGAGGAAAAAACCAAACACCTTTCAAATACAGTTCTTTGGAAAGCGATGCAAAACCCAGGACACTTAACAGGCAGTCTAGAAAACAAGTTCAGAGACTAAAGTATTACAAAAAGTAAATTATTTTATTAAAAGTACTTTCTACTCTTCAGAGGAAACATGGATGCTCTCATGGAATAATCTTTGTGCTATTAAAAAATATACACTTTTAACGGTAAAAGTACCATATGGCTTACTTTAAATCAAATGGCCACTCTAGGTGTAAGAAAAACTGAAAGACTGCTTATCAAAACAAAGGCGAGATGTTTACATACTGACAACCACCGGTTCATGTTTGCTGCAACAGCAATAATTAAACAGCTGCTCCGGTGACAAAACTAGCACACACCATCCAAATGAACTGTCACTTTACATTCTGAGGTTTTTTTAAATTTAAGTAGTCTTGTGGCCCAGCTACCACTTTCATCTTTCATCACTAGCTAGGACTTAGGAATTTCCTTTTCCTTTCTGAGAACCTGATTTGAAATAAAGTATCAACTGTCCACGCTTCAACACAATTACTCAAGACTTCTTTGGAAGGAACACTGTCTACCTAAGGAAATCCTTGTCTGGTCAAAGCCAGCAAACACTGGTGGAGCCAGCATCCAGGGTTCTCGTACCTGAAAGATTAGAAGTCTTGAGTTACGTACACATCCTTGAATTTCACTGAACTCTGTGGACAGGTATTTTAAACAGTTTGTATGGGTTTGCCATTCTACGGAAATGTAAATACGATTTAATAAATAAAGACAAAATTGGTCAGATACAAGGACCTTTACAATAGTAGCTCTGGGTATGCAGACAGTTCTTCCATGTAAGACTTTATTCCAGCACTATATGTAATCATATACGCACTGAGTCAACAGTCTCAATTATTTTTCACTACCCTTCCAATACCCATAAAGAACCATACTGCAGTCAGCAAGACTCAGCACAGATGCCAGAATTACTCATCTGAAGTAAGTTTAAAAACAGAATCAGGTCCTAAGGACATTAATTTAGTACAAAGGAGAACAAAAAGTCATCAACAAAGTACCATCTGAAAAGAATGTTAAGTGAGCAATTAGGTTAGTGGGTTTCTGGTTTCTTGCCTTAAACCAGTAACTGACTTATGACTGCCAGGACATACACTTTTCTTGGTGTACTAATGTAAAATGCAAAACAAGACAGCATAAAAAAAAAATCTATCAAGATCAAATACCCTATACTAGGAGTGTTTAAAAGTAAAGCAGAATATAAACTGTAATCCCCAATATACAGTTCTGAGGGTTAATTCATTCCAAGCATGTGATACAGACACATCAATACTAGCTACAAAAACATTCAAATGTCACTTATTTGATCTTATATCCTCTTACCCTCACTACTCCCTTCCCACCAATTATTACTGTGAATTAACAGTAAAAAAAAGATGATTATGATGATGAAGTTCTTGCTCTGGTTGTCTTCTGTATTTTTTTTCCAGCTGGGAAAAAATAAGACCATAATTCATTGTGCTGTTGCAACCCAAGTCCGGTATTGTCAGGTTTTTGCCTAACCAAGGAGTAGAGAAGCCCACACATTTTGGTCGATCAACTTTAGTAGGCCAACTAAACACCTTAAATGTTATTTCTGCAAAAGCATTATTCTCTATAATTAATAAGCAACTCAAGCAATAACAATCAGATATTCTGGTTACTGCAATTCAAAGAAGTCATTCTGTCCCTTCAACAAAAACATATGTTCTGCATAGGTCAGATGAAAGAATACCAAGTGACACCCACAAAGTAAATTTTACTCAGGGAGACATCAGAGCAAGATTAAGGTCATAGGTGCATTGTACAGGTATCACAAACAGAAGTACAGAGGTCCAAAAGATCAACCCACCTTTTCTGAGACCAAATACACCCAAAAGACCTACCAGATCCCTTACACCTGGTTAATATATGGCTGTAGGAATAAGTGACAGTGTCTTCAGAACAAATACCTGCTGTCCACATGACAACAAATTAGATTTGTGCATGCATTGTGTTAGAAAAATCCAGATTTCTCTCACTCTTTTGTCACTCAAGAATGAATAACACGAAGTCTTGCATTAACCTCTGGTTTACTGAAAAGAGGAATCAAGCTGGGAAAATTCACCTATAACCCATCTGTTTGGATGGTGCAATTCCACAAGTTAGTCAAGACAATCTTTCGAGGTACCTTCCAACCTGGGCTATTCCATCATTCTAACTTACCTACATCATGACAGCCTACATACACTAAACTTACTTCCAACTACAGATGCCAAATGAGGCAATGCCTAGCTGCTCCCCCCTGTTCTTTCACAAAAATACAAGATTTTTATGCCACTCTTTTCTGAGGGAATGGGGGTAATCTCATACACAAAAGAGCATAATAACAAACAACTCCAGCTTCAGCACAGGCACTTCTGCATCCGTTCATGCCCTTTCCTAGTGATGACTATCAGGTCCAGTAACCTCCAGCTACGAGAGCTGTTTGTTCTCCTGTCTTGCCTCCAGTGGGGATCAGGTAGTGATTTCAGAAAAGCACCAATGCAACTGCCCGCAAGCACCGGCTGACCCCAAATTCAACCTGCCAAAAGTCATCCCAAGCATGGCTGTTAACATGAAACATTAGAGGAGATCCTACCTCTTCACATGTGCTGTGAGAGGAAGCCATTACACGTACTCCTGTTCTTGTAATTTCTGTGTCATTTTAAATAGATAATGAGGACAAAACCCCAAAACTACACCACAATTGGAGATTTTGCTGTCCTCTGTTTAAAATAGGTCCTCCAACTTGCCTGAACAAAACCAGGCACCTGCCCGGAGCTCCCCAGCGAGCCAGTTACGGCAGTTCAGTATACTACGGGTTTTTTTCCTCCCTCATGCACGTTCCCAACGCCCCAAAACAGTCAGACTTCCTAACTCCCTGGTCCATCCCAGGGGACAGCAGTGAAGGCCGCTTACCAGGGGACTGAGGGCCTCCTCAGTCACCGAAATGCACTTGTTTCAGTGCTACTCCTTGGCCGAGAAATAACAAAATAAAACCTTCCCCGCTCACGCCTGGGTTGGAGCAGCGACCTTTCCAAGCACGGAAAACGGTCACCGGCGGGCCGGGCCACGGGGCCATCCCCTC
>NW_010183209.1:0-9061 GCF_000695765.1 Mesitornis unicolor
AAGATTTGTAGGCTTCCTTCTTTCTTTTAAAATGCAACCCAAATCAAAATCGGTTAAAAAAATTAAGACATATCCCTATCTCAGGTCAAATCACAAAAATACTGATTAATTTTAAGGTCTGCATTTTCAAAAGAGTTTCTTAAATTACATCTGCAGTTCCAAATTTAACATGACTAATCTTTGCTGTCATAAACAAACTTCATTTGTGGATATGAAAAATTTCCATGGAGATACAAGAAATTAAGGTACATGTAAATAGAAATGAAAATTACACTTTGAAATTTGCAATCTAACATAAAAATTGAATTTTCAAATTTATAATGTAAAAGCAATTTCTCAAACTGTTATCATAGAAACAACAGTAACAGGCTTGTTGAGATTTACAGTATTCTGATAATGTATTCAGATCTTCAATATGAAACACAATCTCTCTCTGACAATGTACCTTCTATCTCAAAATATTCTAGACAGGAGGAAACCTGTCTAGAAAACCCGCCTGGACGCCTTCCTGTGCAACCTCATCTAGGCGTTCCTGCTCCGGCAGGGGGATTGGACTAGATGATCTTTTGAGGTCCCTTCCAATCCCTAACGTTCTGTGATTCTGTGATTCTGTGATTCTGTGAAATGAGCCTGTGTATTTACTATCCTGATGGCTAAAGAAAAGGAAATTTTCACTGCTATGTGCTTGATCATTGAAATCTTTTACGAAAGGCAAAACCATGTAAAACAGAATATATGCCCACTGTTCATGTAAGACTAAAAAGGAGCACAAATTATTCTTCGTAGCAAGTTTTATCACTATTTGTGTTGAGTCGGATCTGACTAGCTAATTACAAAGAGTCTAAGTATCTAAGTATCTAATTTAGCCTTTCAGGGAATAATGTGAAGCATGCTGGCAAAGGAAGAGTGGCAAAAGGGCCAAAGAAAAATTCCAAAATATAAAACTGTAAGGAGGTAAGTTTTGAGTAACAGAATGGATTAAAGCCTAGGTAACTACTTTAGGCTACACCACAAAAGACTAAATTTAAAAGAAAATTTTAAAAAATGGTAAAATCCCTCACTGGCTACAAACATTAAAGACTCAGAAACAGCTATCTTTGTGCAAACACACAATTACAGGAAGAAAAGGTTGCAAGTAGAAAAATCTTTCAGATAGTGAACTATCCCTAGTTGCTTGGCGAGAGGTAGCAAACACTAAAATCCAATTCAAAAATAGTACGCAACAAGAAAAGAGCAGTAGCATTCTGTTTCTGTAAAAACTCAAATGTTTTTGTCCTGGACCTAAAACTAATGACAACCTTAGAGTTGCTGTGTAGAAGTAGCAAAATTCTTTACTTTATGACATCATTATGTCAGTTCAAATAACTTTTCTCCCAAATGTTTATAGTACCACACCGGTTACTTTGGCTGAGCTGACACAGTGAGTTTAAAATGGGCTAATACTTCTGACTTACCAACAGATTAGCACATGATTAGCTAGAGTAAAAGGATTATTATAACATATTAGCACTTTTGGTAATGCATTCTAGGGATGCTATATATACTTTCCACATTGAGAAAGCAGAATGAAAACCAAGTTTTCTTAGTTTTAGTTATCCACAAATAATCTTGCAATGAAGCAACAGAATCCTCTTTAATTAATTTTTTTTCTTTTATTGCTATTGGATCTTCACCCTTATTTCCCTGAGGTTCAAACAAGCTGATTACCAGCTGTAAATATGGGGTGCAGAAACAATCAAACATTGTTCGATTGGCGGCATTCAGCCCTCTTCAGAACAGTGGGTTAGCAAACAACCTGGACTCACGTGTGCACACACCAACCCGCATGCAGGCTTTGCAATGAACAGCGAGGTGCACGGCTGAAGCACTACTACACTTAGCAAAGCAGAGTTACACTCATTGAGGCTTGACACCAGCTCTGTGAAAAGGTATTTGCAGGAGCACAGGGAGGGGAGGAGAAAACGAGAAAGGGAACACCAACAGGAGGGAGCAGGATTCAGGGAACAGCAGAAACATGAAGTGATCCAGCAGCTTTTTGATACGGCTTAGACTTTGCATTGGGAATGCAACACAACAACAGCTACAAACTTAACCCCTTGACACTGGCAAGACTGTCAGGCTCGATGCTAAGCACCCAGGCACTGAAATGCAGACTCTGACTGCCAACAGGTTAACAGGCAGGAAACTTTTTCCTCTTCTGCCAAAGGTGGTATGATCTTGTGGCTGCATTTCTGTTTTACGTACAGGCGCTCTTCTAGGTATATTAATCTGTCACTACACTTCTTTGTTCTCTTTTTAAATTCAAGCTGAATTTTATTATGCTTAATTCTGTACAGGCTAAAAACCACATACATGATATGGAAAGAATATAAGAAAACATGTTTCTCAGAGTTTTAGAGTTGTGTGTTTCTAGACAATTACATAAAGGTCATAACTGATGATCATTAGTGAATGCTAAGAAATCGCAAATAAGCAAGAAAATCAGTTCTGCTATGAATGTGCAAACACAAGAACGTACTTGGAAGAAAACTGCATTCCTTAGCTTTAAAATTGTCATTTCAAGTTTTGTGTAAAGCAACACAGAAGGGAAATGAAAGACAGTGACGTATCTCAATTTTTAAGTGATTTGTTAATGTTGGGACACAGATCACAGTTATGCACTGCCAGTTAGGGTGGTCAAAAAGTAAAAAGAAATTACACTCTTTTCTGCATATAAAAAGCTGCCTTTTTTGTCCATGATCATTGAAGTGCCAATACAGGTAACAAAAACTGGAGTTACGAGGTGAGATAAAAATCACAAGACAGGAAAACTCTGCATTGCCTCCACAGCATTATCTGCTTTCCCTTGCTGTCATACAGCCAGGGAAAAAAGCACCTCCAGAAAGCTCACCAAAGATCAAACTCTGTCTGGTGACAGCAGTGTCCAAGCTATAAGTAATGTTCAAAGGATTCAACAATGCCTGTGACTGATCATTCTCTTTCCCTTGCCATCACCTGCTGATTTCGTCCAGGTGTTTTATGGCTATCTTGAGGCTCTGGAGAACAGACAGAAAGAAGACTTTGCCAATTTCTTTTGTCTGGGATTGTGAATTCCTTACACAGATGGTGGACAGCCACAGGCTGGCCAACTCCAGGCACAATCGCCTTCACCCTCAGAAGGAAAGCACAAGAGCAATATTATGTTCTCCCAAAGTACTGTCTGTAACACGTCTGTGGTTAGGGAACAGAACAAGATAACTTTTCTTAAGGAAAAAGAGGCTTGTTGTCATTCCTCTCACTCCCACCAAAACATATCAGGAGGGGGGAAAAAAACAAAGAGGAAAGAAAATAAATAAATAAACTAAGACGTTGGCTTATATTAGTAAATTAAGCATTCCTAAGCAAATCAAGAGGTTTGTCTAATAAGATGATCTTGTGTTAACATGGTTTTGTAGTATGTTTACAGTCTCTCAAGTATTCCAAACAAACCCTGCTAAATCTTACTCACTACGCAAACTGAGCCATTTCTGGCTGCAGTTTTTAAGATGGGCACCGGGCATGAGACTCCTCACCCTTTTACTATGGTTGCTTACAAGAAAGTCCATTACCTATGTAAATTACTGCTAAATGTGCAGTTACCTAATCATGCAAGTACCTATTTAGATATGTACTTTTCTCCTGCAGTGATGCAAATGCATTTTTGAAACTAGTTATTTAAAGTAAAACTACTACACTTCCACTTCTGACCTCTGAAAGTGCAACTACAAACTAGGGAATGGAGAGTATGTAACAAAATATTTGTGGAACACTTAGCCACCTGACAAAGCAAATTTTACAGAAAAATGTGTGACTACTTCCAGTTCTCAAAACTGGAAGGGATTGGAAAAAGATGTTTATTTTATATGCATTTCATTATTAAAAAGCCTGATACAGATCTTGTATGACAAACATATCATGGACAGCTTCTGCCTTCTCATACTCTCAGAAAAAAATATTATCTATAGAAAATATACTTAGAAGTTTAAAAATATGCACTAGAAAACGAGTAGGTATCTAAAACTCAAATTACAGGCAGACCCAAGGAACCACAGAGCTGTACCCATCCCATATGCTGTTTCAGTTTTGCTTACAGGTGATGTAAGTAAACTCTGAACTCATCAGTAAGATGTAAGGCAATGTACTCCTCTGAGATCCACGAGACACAGACTCCCCTCGTTTAGGGATCAATGTTAACTTATACATAAGGACAGCAGAGTAATGGAGCTGATTTCTGCCATGCAGATCTGAGAGCACAATTATGTCTTGCTCTAAATTATTGATTTTAATGCTAAAGGGTGTAACATTTTCATCTTTTTTTTTCTTTTGGAAAAGTATACTCAGCACTTATAAAATCTAGCATCATAAAACTTAGAGAAGGAAAGGACCATTATATCACTCTGCCTATCTTCTGCCAAAGCAGGCTAGTCCCCTATATTTTCTAGACTCATACAAAATGTTTCCAATAGTAATCTATTTATGTTTTAAATGCTCTAAATTACATTAACAGTTAAAAAAAAGGTACTGTGATTGTAAAGGGAAAATAGAATGCTTATAGAAGAGATGAACAGGTAACCTCAGAACTGCCAGTCCTCTTTTTTCTACCACCACAGATAGCAGCAGTAAAGCTTCTATCTACTGTTCGCCTACCAGCATGTCATAACCCTGACCTAAGGAGGTCAGCTTCACGGTTGAAAAAGCAGCTTAGCCTCCATGGCTCATTTCATCCTTCAGCCTCCTGCTGTGATTACTGACAATTTAGCCAATGTATTTATTTATTTTTATTTCCTTACTGTACCTAAATACAGAAATACAGCCACATAATATACCGGTCATATCCATAAAAAGTCTGTAGCGGATGGTGTTACACAAACATCATGCATAATTCTTTGTGCTTATTTTTTTCCACGAAAAGGCAGAAAACTTCACCATGGCTTCCCATGACTGCATAAGCATCCAAACGGAAGTATTCCCATGCCGTATACAAAAGCCTGTTAAAATTAACTTTACCCTGTTACATCTTCCCCTTGAGTCACTGCTTGCCCTAAATGAAACCTGAGAGATAAGAACAGCCAGAGGGGCAGCCAGCCCCGGGCCTGGCAGCCCAATGAAATGAAGTGAGTTCCATGGATGAGGCTGTTTCACTGTAAACTGAAATCCTATCAACTCCAGCACCTCTGCCAAGCATTTAATCCATAAAACCCTACACAAAACAGATGTGTTACAGAGGTGGGGAGGAGAAAGAAGGTGGATTTTCAGTTTATTTTAGGGGAATTTTTTTTGTTTCCTTTTCAGTCTTCTGAGGCGTGTTATCCACCCACTCTGCAGTGTCTTGAAACACTGAAAGGGCACATCACTGAGGGTGGTGATGGTAAAGTCACACCCAAGTAAGTAACATAAACGAAGTTACTATGGATGAATTGTTCCTAGGTAAGGCAAAACTGGATCCAAGCATGGATGAATTAAAACTTGGCAGGGTGAGTGCCCAACACGAGGAGCTCAACCCAGGAGAGAAAGACCAGAGAACGGAAGAGAAAAACTGTGTCCACTGGGAATCGGACTGAGAATGCCATGCTGCCCTCAGATGTGAACAGCAGCCTGATGATGGCCTGGGCTACATTCAGGCAGGTGATCTAAGGCAGAAAGACTGTATCTAACTAGTAATCATCTGATACGGGGTACTTCAGTACTTGTAATCACAAAAGAAAAGCTACAGTCCCAGGGAAGACTTCCTTGGAGGGTATTGTGCTAGATATTAGAAAAAAATTTTAAAAGCTTATGAAAAAGCATGCAATTTCTTCTATCAAATGATAATGCTCCCATGTTAACTTTATCAAGGCTGAAAACTGGGGAAATCTCCCTCCCCAAAAATAAAATAAATTTTCTTACAATTCTTGAATATTTTTCCACACTTTTGTTAGAAGGTGATTAGTGGGTAAAATTTCCTTCAGTTTCATTTTATGATTCAGTTTTTCAATACATTAGTGGACTTTCAGGATTAAAATTTTACGAGGCACTAACACACAAGGAAAATGGATGGAAAAAAAAGACTGACTGGCCTCAGCACAAGCCATGGGATTAATTATGTGCATTTAAAACATAACAAGAGTGCACATTGTCAACTCTCAGTTTAATGCCAGCTTCACAACACAGCCTCAGTGGATGAAGTTACTTAGAGCAAAAGTGTAGCATAAAATGTAAAGTTGGCTACTTCTCTGAAATGACAGAAGTTGTGGCATTATGGGTAACAGTGAAATAACATGGCATGCACTTTCTCTTGAGGAAGTGTTAAGCTCCTAACTGACTAGTAAATGATGAAAGAAAGCACAGTATTTACTATAGCTACTATTTACAAAATATAACTACATAATCTTATTGGGTGATACTGTGAGTATCACAGAAACGTTAATGAATGTCCATGGTTTTCAGAGCAGAAAAGTACATTTTAAAAAGGTCTTATTTTTATTCTAAATTCAGCATATTTCCCATATCATTCCTCCTCTCCAGTGAGTTTATCTATGGATTGTAACTATAATAGTCTATTGATAGCAGGGTTTCTTAATACTAGGTGGGTTTTTAAAAACTTATTTTTACATGAGTAATAAACATTACTTTTCAATGCCAAAATCACCCAGACTATGCTATGGATTGATAATATGCCAACATTTTTGGTTTTAATTTAAGCTTGAGTTTCATCAGCAAGGAAGAAGAAAGCCTTGAAATGGTTGCATTCATTTCATTTTCCCTCTATTCATTGACTTAAAATAAGAAAAGATAAAAGGATATGCTAAAAAATAGTTGCTTCAAGGCAGATACTTCTTTATGTCACGTTTCAGCCTGGAACAAAGTTTTACACACAATATATAACCCTGGGGAAAAAAAAGGATTTATAGTTCAAGTGTTACTGATACAACCTTAAGTACGGTGGACTACTGACACCTTAAATGCAGCATTGCATATGGTGCTGCTGAAATAAACCATGTCATCCTTTCTTTTTACTGAGAGGATGCTGCAATCATTAAAGTATTCTTGCCCTCTGTATGCTTGGGAGTGGTCTGTCCACAAGTTATTAATAAACCATGGAAAGGTGCAGCAGCAGACCAACTATTCATATTAATGAATACCTCATGAATATTCAGCTATATCTTGACTCTTACCTCAGAGGACCAAGGGAACTAAAATCCAGCCCCCTATTCTACCAGTTAAACCTCCTCATGCTGTAATATTTTATTTGGTATAATAGCAACTAAATCTGTAACACTGTCTTTTTTGCAAAGCTAAATAACCATATTTCCTGTAAGACTGTGAGTGGGGAGGATTGCTACGAGCTTCATTTAAAAAAACACACAACAATGAGTACACATAGTAGCCATAAGTTGTTATTTTAATTAGAACTACATTACTTAAAATTTAACGTCTGCACAGATTTAGTGCTAAAATAACAGTCGCTGCTGCGGGCTACATCATGTTCTGAAGCTAAAAATACCTATTTGGTAGTAATATTTCCCTCTAGTCAAACACAAACTGCATGTGTTAGAAATATACAAACAATTCAAAACACCCCAACTACTGTTTTTCCTCCTACTCAGTGCCTTTTACCGACTCCCATTGACTCTTATTTTTGGGTTTTCTACATTCTAAATTGAAATCTCTTGACCACAATCTGTGCCAGCAATATCAGACATAAAATGTCATTGATACAGAAGACTTCTGAGTGGGATTTATTAGGGGCTTGTTTGCCTGAATTATGTGTCATTTCATTATTCTTTTTCAAAAACAGTTTTCTTTAAAGAACAGCTCTTCTATGGCTGAGATGTGAATTGACACTCGATAGCCTTTCAAGGCCAGCACACACTTCCTTAATCAAATCCATCACTTCCTTTTCAAACTGATCAGAACTCCTTCAACTCTGTATATCCCCTAAAAGTTAGAAGGGAGCACCTTTACATGTAAGAACAGGCATCTGTGAAGCCAACTGGAGTAGTCAGAGCACGTATTTTAATAAGCAGCTCTTAAACATCTAATAAAGTGAGTGGTAATTGGGCACAGAAACATAAATTGTCAGAGCAAATTAAGAAAAAGCCTTTGCTTTTCAGTGTGTTATATGCAAAATTATTTGTAAGATTATATTAGACATACATTTGAACAAGCACAGTTTCTTCTACATTCAGTCGAATATCTCAGAATATATAGAGAATTAACTGTGCTTATCTTTGGATAAAATTGTCATCTTTCTGTCCTTAAACCAGAGCCAATGGGGAAACAAAATATGTTTAGCTCTAAAACAGTTGTGGTAGTTCAATCCCCACACTCTCCTTATTTTCTTGATGACAAAGAGAAACTCCCAACTGGCAAGGCCACCTGCACTGATTACTCCTTCATCCACACCCACGGAATATGAAAATGAGCCAATGATTATTAACCTTAATTTCTTCTCACATAAACCTCAGCTTTCCCCCTCCAACCCCTCCCTAGGTTTGCTGCTCTCAAAACTCCCTTGAGGTAAAGAGCAGGGGGAGAAAAAGAAAAAAACAAGAAAAAAAAAAGGGAGGGGAAAAGTAATAACTGGGAAAAAACACATCAAGATAACTGAAAAGAACTCAGTTGCTTTTTGTCTTCTATTTCACAGCTGTCTTATTATAACTTCACAGACTCAGATAAAGGGATTTTGAGGTACTATCATCGCTCGTGATAGCGATTTCTTTCCCTCTCCCCTCCCTCTTTCCAAGCAATAAGGTAAATGCTAATGTGTTGGTTTTCTGGGTAATTTTTAGATTTTTATTTTTCTCCCTGAAGATATTCCTGGGTAAAGGCAGTTGGCAAAAACAAAGATGGGTCCAGATGTCAGGAATCCAGGTGTGGCCCAATGTCAGGACCAAAGGGCCAAGCACAACTGGGTGGGCTATTTCCAGTGTAGCTGCTTCAAAATACAGTAGAGAATGCATCACACCTCCTGGTCATCCACATTCGGCTACTGCCAAATGGAATAATGTTTGGTTCAAGCTGTGTGGGACTAGCTCCCGCTGGCATTACATCACCTTCTAAT
>NW_010183210.1:0-15578 GCF_000695765.1 Mesitornis unicolor
AAAGCAGGTACGGGGGTGTGGGGCGAGGGGAACCCCCCCATGCATCTCAGAGAGGTTCGTTGACCTCGGGGTGGCCTCTGAAGTGAGCAGAGTGGGGCACCCTCGGGCTGCAGCAGCGGGGGCTGAGCTCGCCGAGCTGGGCGCTGGACCCTGAGGCTGTGTAGCTGGAGACCCTAAATTCAGTGGTGCCGGTCAGCGTGAAAGGGGCTGAAATTCGAGGTTTAACACCCAGATGGGCTGGCCCTGACGTCAGCAAGTTCTGTGCCCGTTACTAGAGCAGAGCTTGAAGGTGAGCTCGGTGCTTTCTGTCTGCCAGAGCTCTGTTTTGATTTCTTTTTCTGTGTAATTTCAGTTGAGTGTACTTGTGCTCTGCAGAAGTCCAATTAGTTACTGTTTTGCGAAGTTTAGGGTATGCATCCTTGTAACTCGTAAATTGCCACCGTGTATATAGCAAAATGTAACTTCCAAATGTTTCTTTGTTACATAGAATACTCTGTATTTATTAAAATCACAGAATCCCAGACCGTTAGGGATTGGAAGGGACCTCCAAAGCTCATCCAGTCCAATCCCCCTGCTGGAGCAGGAACACCCAGATGAGGTTACACAGGAAGGCGTCCAGGCGGGTTTTGAATGTCTGCAGAGAAGGAGACTCCACAACCTCTCTGGGCAGCCTGGGCCAGTGCTCTGTCACCCTCACTGAGAAGAAGTTTCTTCTCAAATTGAAGTGGAACCTCCTGTGTTCCAGTTTGTGTCCGTCACCCCTTGTCCTATCATTGTTTGTCACCGAGAAGAGCCTGGCTCCATCCTCGTGACACTCACCCTTTATGTATTTATAAACATGAATGAGGTCAAAATGCTGTTGTGTTGTTCTTTTTTTCATAAACAGACCTTCCGCGAACAAATTTTAGACGCTTGTCATTTGATCACTGCAGGTAAGAGAACACATTTACAATCTCATCATTAAATGATGCATCTATTCATCAGGCTGTTGATGTCTTATTACTGAAGCCCATGTTCCTCCAACGTAGTTACTTTCATTGACTTGTGCCTGCTATGATAGTAACGCAGCAAGAAAAAATTCAGTAAGAACAGAAACAGTGTCTATACTTCCTGTTATTACTGTCTGCTGAGATTGGATTTGATGGTTAAAAGAATACACAAATGATAAAATAATTCAGAACAATTATAATTTGTGTTCTGGTCTTGCAGATCTGTGTAACCGGGATCAAATCTAGTTGCCCGTGCACAGAATATGCTTGGTCACTCATCTTTTTGAGGCAGAGATTTGATAGTTTGAAGTAGTACTTATGTTAATTTTTTGTATTTAGACATCACTGCTTGAAGTGTTAGAGTGAAAGAGAGGAGTCAGTAGAGGTGCGTTAGAAATCCTCTTGTAAATTGAATACTTCAAGATGTTACCATCCACATCTGTGAACTGCTGCTGCTTGGCTAAAAGCTGGCTGGGTTATGGGAGTCAGTGTGATTGCCAGTTACTCCTTAGCCCACGTCAGTGCAAAGACAGCGTGTCTGCTTGAACCAGCTGTTGCGCTGGTGAGGCCAGACATGGCAGTGGAAGCAGGTTAGGGAGTGCTGCAGCCTCCCGTGGCTCTATGGCTGTGGGTGCTGGCAGCCACAAGTTACTGAACTGCACCACTGTCTTTCATGGATTTTGTTGTTAACTGAGTTTGTGGAATCAGGTAATGGGTATTGGCAGCCACTCCGTTTTCATTGGTATAGGCCCTGCTTGAATGTGGAGGTGAATCAGCAAAGTGTCATTTGCTTCTGTCGTCGTGATATCCAGCTGATTTTGCTAAAAAGAATGTGTACTTTTTTCCTAGTTTGTCGCTGCAGCCATTTGAATACCCAGTTTGCACACCAGATGGGACAGTCTTTGACATACTGTGAGTTACTGTTTGTACTTAGCTTTATTTTTGTGTTACTGAGCTGCTTGGGTACAGCTGTGTAATTGTTATTTGGTGTTTAGCAAGTTGGCAGAAATAATCATGCCCATCAGTAGAGGCTTCTGCTGGTGCTTGTCTCTAACTACTTAATCCCTTCTCTTTTCAGGAGCATCGTTCCTTGGATAAAGAAATATGGAACCAATCCAATCACAGGAGAAGTAAGTAATGATGGGGGTAATCACACGATGCGTTTCCTTTTTTTACGTTCAGTTTTGTATTTAATGTGTGGGATAAACAAAAATGCCTTGGTGAAAGCAACAGAAGTTGAATGGGTGTGCAATTTTGAAGTATGGTGTTTGTGAGATCAGCTTTGCTGAAATGAGCGTGCAGATTTATTAGGGATCTCTTTTTAGCTGAACAAAAAAAAAAGACTCCTAGATTTGAGACCTGGTATCCCCTCACTGTCATCCTGCTAATGATCTTTGTAGTAGAAAATAATGAACTTCAGACTGTGTGTGTTGAAAAAGAAGATAATATTGTATTATTTCTTGATAATATTGTATTACTTCTTTTCTACATAGAATTGTAAATAATGTGATGGAGGAAATGTGCAGTTCATTTCTATAGACTCCCGGGGTATCTTGCCTTTCTTACAGGCTGGCATAATTAAAAACTGTATGGGTGGAAATACAAGCTCTTTTGTTACTGCTGGGGTGCTCAGAAAGCCTGGCTGGTGAGTGATTGAAAGGGCTCTACTGCCACCTCATATAAGCAGAATTGTGGTGTGTACAGGGCAAGGGCCTGCCAAGTCCAGCTCTCCCTCTGTGATTAAACCGACAGTGATGTTTCCTAACCAGTGATGTTTCCTAGCCTTAGTCGTATTTCTCTCGCCTTTTTCTGCATAGATGATAATTGGGAATGGATTACTTTCTGTAGTAGTGGGCAGCTGTAAAGCACCAGATGAATATGGAATACTGGAAATATTTCCTTGTTGGAATTATTTTTTTCTGGTGTGTTAAGAGGGTACATTATTTGTGAAGGCGTGGAGGAGAATTTTGAACAGAAATTGTTGCTTGAGCGACTGAAACTTCTGTTCCTTCAGAAAGTGCAGTTCCTTTCCCAAGCATTAGGTGGCAGCCACTGCACAGGATCGTGTTTCGGTTTGCAGATGGCTCTGTGGCTTGTGATTACTTTTGAAACATCTTGTGTTTGATTAAAGATCTTCCCAGCAGACAGATACGCAGAGAAGCTAAATACAGATGCGGCATTTCAAACTCTAAACATGAACAGGCTGGCTGAGGCTCAGTAACTTCAGTTACAGCAAACCGCAGGTGTGTTTGTGTGATGGAGAGATGATTGAGGGTCTGTCTTCACACATGAAGAGGCCAATGTATTGTTGAGAAGGAATGGAATTACAGTTATTCCGTTTGTTTTTGCCAGCCTCCCACCACCTTGCTGCTCTCTGCATTCGTTAGGAGTTCTGCGGTGTTGCCAGATGAATTTTTTTTCACTCGGAGCAGCTCCATGACACCTGTTCTCATTTCAGACTGTGAACCGTGATATGGTTTAACACTACCTCGGGTAAATGCTTAGCAAGAAGTGTAATCTCTCTGGTGCTCTCGTGTAATATGGCGAAAGGGAGGAGGTTGTGCAGAATATACTTGGTGAGCCATAGATGCTCAAATGAAGTTTGACTTTGAGATCTATTCGTTGACCCAGACTTGTGTTTCTGTAGTTGATCTGTGGTGCTCCCCCAGCTCTCCTCAACATGTGCCCCCTTTTCCTCTGTATCGCTCTGTCTGGGGAGCTCTTTCTTCTCCCCTTTTATTCAGTGCTGGACTTGTGCTGTACAGCTCTGTCCTTCTGAGGATGAAGGCATTCCAGACCGTTTGGAAGACAAAGAAGCTTGCCACAGCATACAGCCCTGCTGCATACAGCCCTGTGGAGCTATAAGTTGAAGGAAGTAGTGTAATTTACCCTTCATTTCCCAGAGACCCAGCTCTGGTTTTTGGAAGGGAAGGATGGAGTTGGGCAGGAAGGGGATGGGGATGCTGAGACAAGGCAAGGGTAGGCAGCAGAAGAAGTCAGTGAGTTGAGCTTGGGCATCTCTAGACTGTACTGCCCTCTATTTAATCTGTCATTGAGTGTGCACCTTCTGTTACTTCCACAGCTTGCTCATTGTGGAAACCAGAAAATATTTTCTGTAATGAGTTGGTGAGTTACAGAAACTTGAGACTCTGGGCTTGTTTAAAAAGGAATTGAGCCAGATTAGCTGCAATGCCATGTTTTGTATGGTGACTTGTAAAGCCACTTTGATTGATGATTTGTCATTGGTGGTGAGGCTCTGGAGAAATTTTCCTTCTTTTGTTTTTCTTTTTCTTTGTCCTGAAGTTAAAAATGATAATGAAATGCTTTGTGGCTTGTACTTGTATTGTTATGGCCTGCTATAGGCAAAATGTTCTAGAGAAGCCAATAGGCTACTTGGAAACAGCGTTGTTAATGGTGCACTTTTGGTACTCACTAATTCTGTCGAGCTGTCTTATTTCTGAAGTGGATCCCTCAGTGGAGAATTGGAGAGCCTTACAGTCATTAATAGATTTATCTTTGCAGTGCTCCCAGGGGGTAGGACTGTGCTGGTCTTTTATTAATTGGATGTTTGCGACCTGATCTAGGAGTGACTTCTCTTATTCTTCCAAGTCCTGAACTATTGGACCAGCCTGCCTTTTTAAAGGAATTTTGCAATGCCACGATCACAGTTATTCTTTGATACATTTAAAATATTAATTTTTTTGCTTTCCTTCCTTGTACTTCCTTATGGTTTACAGTTTATTTTTTCTTGCTTTGCCATTCTCTTGAGGTGCAATACAGACAGCAGTATCTGTTTAGGAGAAACAAATCACCACTGGCCTTTGTCTGGAGTTTTCTATGAGCTATTCCAGAAAGTAACTTTAGATTTATTTTTCCTCCTTTTTATTTATGCATTGGGGCAGAAAAAAATGCTTCTATTATTACACCAGTAGTTTGGGAATCACAGAATCACAGAATCGCTCGGTTGGAAAAGCCCTCTGAGATCATCACGTCCAACCGTTCCTGTCTACCCCCTAAACCATATCCCTAAGTACCTTGTCTACCCGCTCTTTAAACACATCCAGGGATGGTGACTCCACCACCTCCCTGGGCAGCCTGTGCCAGCCTCTGACGACCCTCTCAGTAAAGAACTTCCTCCTTATCTCTAACCTGAACCTCCCTTGGCACAGCTTGGTGCCGTTTCCCCTTGTTCTATCCCCCATCACCTGGGAGAAGAGCCCAGCACCCACCTCTCTACAAGCTCCCTTGAGGCAGTTGTAGGTGGTGATGAGGTCTCCCCTCAGCCTTCTCTTCTCTGCACTCAGCCATCTCTTCCAGATGCTCTGGAAGAAACAGTGCACCTCTTGCAGCTGAACCCCAGCCTGTCAGATTGCGTTGACTCACTTTTTTTGTCGGCTTTGTCAGGACACTGCCCTAGCTTATGTTTACACTAAAATTGCATAAAACGAAGAGAAAAGTCATAGTTAGCTCATTCCTTTTTACTGAGAACAGCACTTCGGCTTCTTGGGCTTGCAGATAGTTGCAAGCTTGCCAGAATGTTTCATGTAGCGGCGATACGACAGCCGTGATCAGCGTGCCTACACAAGTCGGCCAGCTGGGCTCAGGGGTACCTGTTTCCAAGAAGTGAGATTGGTCAGAGCGTGTCTGGTTCGTTGGAATCTCACATATGAGCGGATGATAGATCAGCGTGCCTTTTGACAGAAATTCCAAGGAAATAGTTCTTTGTTGTGTGGATGTGTTATGTGTGGGCTGAGCTATTTTTTCTCCTGTGCGATGTAATGTTTCTGATGTAAATACCTGTTTTTCCACTCTGGTTCAGTGACATTCTAACTGTGTGTGTGGGCAGGCCAGATGATTGCGGTTGTAGTTCAGCCCCATTCCAGGCTTTGTGACCTTGGGCAAATATCTCTCTTCCCCTATCAGAAGTAGCTATGGTCTCTGTCCCTTGTTCCCCCTTTTCTGTGGGCATTTAGGTTTTCTGGACAGTTGAAAGTTGGTTCATCCCTGGTGTTTCCTTCTAAGGCTTTGGTCCAAAGCCAATTCTGTGACTGTTTGAAGTGCATCTACTTTTAAGCTTACAGAGGGCTCACCGGTGTGAATTCTTTCTGCACTGCTCAGAGCACACTAAAATCCCTGTGTGTGCTGATCCTGCATAACCCAGAGAAGCAATCCTCATGTTGAAGGGCCACGTGTGGCTGTGTGGTTGTTGCATGTGTACCTCTTGAAGGGCAAACATGATTCAGTCAAGTCAGTTTAGCTTGGGCTTAACATGTGCCCAAGAGTCAGGTTGAGGGACCTGGTGGATGTTTGAGACTAAGGGTCACGTTTCTGGTCTGAATGAGGCAGAGCACAATTTGTGTTGTGCCCTGTCTCATGCAAAGTTAGGATCCAGACCTGCAGGTCAGAGAGAGCTTCTTACTAGCTTAAATAGGAAAATTCTGAGGATTTTTATTAGGGTTAGGAAAGCCTTTTGCTTGGGATGCCTCTGAAGATAACCATAAAAAGGAGTCTGGGGCTTACAGAGGAGTAGTAGAAGGCAGAGCCACTGATATGGAAAATAAGGACTAACTTTGGAGTCAAAAGGCTGTGAAAGTCTCTCACTTTTCCCGGTAGGACATCTGCCTTCTTTAAAGAGAGAGCTGTACCCAAAGTTTTGCTCTGTGTACAAGATAAATGTTTGCTATTGTTCTCCCAGGCTCTTAATCCTGTATTTACCAAATAAAAATGACTTGAGGTGAGATGATGACTAATATGATCAAATAAATGCGGCAGTACAGGTGCCTACCTCATGCACTAAGCCTGTCTGATCCATGCTTTGAAAGCAGCCAGAGATGCACACCTTGTACCTGCAGTCCCCTGCAGCAAGGACAGTGGCTGTAGCAGACACCTCCTCACTCCAGCACTGCTCTTGTAGGAAGGTAAGCAGTGCCCTTTTTAAAAACAAACAAACAGACAAACCAAAACATTTGTTTGAAATAAGGTTGGTAGGACGATGCTTGCCTGAATAATTACAGGCACTTTGAAAACCAATCATGGCTTGGCCTCAAAAGGGAAAATTGCAACCAAGACTGTTATTTCAAAACTTTGGAAAAGCCCTTTTCAAATACATTCCTTAAATATGTTTGTTAGCCAATTCTTTTCCCAAATATAGGTGGCTATTGTTACTTCATTTTTGGTGAAAGCATTGCTTCTTTTCAATCCACTAGATTGCAGTTGATCTCAGAAATCAGTTGCTGGTCTTGAGGTGACAGGAGCTTGCTAGCCAGGTTAATGGAAAGGAAATGGAGAACATTACTTTTTACTGCTAAATGTATTAATCCCATTTTAAACATGAACAAACAACCTTACAGTGCTGTTGTTTTTTTAATGCACTAAAAATGTCTTTGGCTGCCTAAATGAGGGAAATCCTGACTGAAAAGGATGCAGAAATTAGAGCAAAGGTGAAACTTCCTTAAACATAAAGGTATTTTTACCGTGTAGGTGTTTTGAAAGCGTAGAAACAGAAATAGAAAACAGTGATAATTTTTTCTTCACCCAAGAAGTGAACATAATGGGAAAGAGGGCTTGGGTGTTTTTTTCTTATTTTGCAGTATTCTGAATAAAGAAACTGCTTGTGTCAGGAGTGTGAGAAATACCAAGTATTGAGGACCAGGTGTTAAAGTACAGGTTAATTTCCAGCCAAGGCTTTATAGTTCACTGCAAATTGCTCTCAAACTCGATCAAATAATCAGCATAGAGCCTGTGTGTTTCTGGAATGGATTCTTGTGAGTGGGTTGCATGAGCTTCACACATTGCTGAGTCAGAGGCATCGAGATCAAGATCACCACCAGGACTCATCCAGAGATGAGGTGAGTGGAACAGGTCTCCAGCCTGAGCAGGGGAGAGGGCAAGTTCAAGTTTGATGTGACTCATATTGGCTAAATCAACAGCAACCTGTGGCTTTTAACTCTGTTCTCATGGTCTGTGTGGTAATTTACTGCAGATTGCTGCTTTAGTTGTGTTATTCCAGGTGCGTTTCTAGATAATGAGCAGCAAATAACGGATGTCATCAGACAAGGATCTGTGGTTTGAAGGTGACCTCTCGTGCCAGTCTAGCAGTAGCTGCTCCTGGAATACATTGTCAGGAAGATGTAATAGCTGTAGATAACGTTCAATGTGATTTGCTTTCAGAGTGCTTGTCTAGACCTTTCTGCAGCATGCTGGTAATACTGTCTTAGGGCTTTCATGGTCTTCTAAAGACTACAAACTGCAGCAGGAGTCAGATTTTCCTTGTGACTTTTCTAGTTTTTTTCCCTTTTGAGACCTTTTCTTTGTCTTACAGTTTCCAATGGATTGTGCTTACTCTGAGCATTTTTTGTCTAGATATAAAATAATGACATGAAAATGCTGCGCAGCCTTCCATAAGCAGGCTACCTCCACATCCCAGAGTGCTGGGACTGGCTAATTAAGAGGAAAATAATTTGACCAATTGAGATATTCTTCATTCTGTAGAAAGATTCAGCAGTGAGACATAGCCTGCTGTCTTCCCCCGCTGCCCCTGTCAACATCGGAGCACAGCACCTGAAATCCAACCCTCCTTGGGGCTTTGGAAATGAATGATCCTTTGGGTGGATCAGTAACTTCAGGTCTCGTTTGGCTGTAGCATAACTGATGTATAAATGAGAATTTTAGTTCTTCTCTAGAGAGCGCATTTTCACGACCGTGTCAGAAGAATTCGGCACAGCTTCAGCTTTGAAATTCAAAGTGTATTTCTTAATTTGTCTGATGTAACTCAGTGAAGTCTTCAGATACTGCCTAGATGTAAATGTCAGCTGCCCCTTTTCCTCCCTTTTGTTAAACTTATTTTTTCCTGTACATTTGAAGTGAACGAGGGAGGGTTTTTTTTCCTTGTTTATTTGTAAGAAAAGTTTCAGCGGGGGGTGGGAATACAGTTTTGTTCTGGGTGAGTAATAGCTTATTACGGAGCAGAGAACAAAGCTCACAGAAATAAAACCAAGGGAAGCTTTGTTGTTGAAAAATGATTCAGACAAATCCAGCTTAGTTGGTTTCCATGTGTTGCAGAAAGAAGGGTGAAATGATCAGAAACAGAGAGCTGGGACTCTCTGAGGTCCTTGGCTCTCTCGTGGTCTGCTCTGCAAACTCCGTGCTCTGTCTTGAAGCAGCGTTTCTTCTTTCTTCCTGCTGTGACTGCTGAGCGGTTCTGCTGACGGTTTTTCATCTGATAGATATCTTCTGTAAATGTGGGGTTTGACCAGCGTAGTCTTGTTTGCATGTGTGCCAGAACTGTGCTTCTCTCTGTTAGTGTTTACAGCCGTGTATTTGGTCCAGAAGAATTTAATGCTTTCTTGACATTTTCCTGTTCAGACTTGTATTTTCCAGTCAGATGTTTTTCTTGCCTTTAAGTTCTCTATACCCTAAATGGTCACAGTTGTCCTTCCCTGCATCTGTTTAATTTTAATTTATCTTCTTTGAACAGTTAATCTTAATCATACACAGTAAATGCTGGACGAATGCCTGGTACAGCAGTGGGAATATTTTCTAATCTCTTCCTGAAATACTTTGATATATTACACATCATAGTGTAAGACAGAAAACAACTTCAGTGTATGTGTTGAGACATGAAGGGTGCTGTCAGAATAGGATAGTTTGTTGATTTTCTCTTGATAGCTTGGGTAATGTCAGAAGCAGACACTTATAAATAAGAGTTAGCCAGGATGAGCAAGTTCTTCCTCTTCTCAGTTGTGTTTGTTTGGTTTCATTTGGTTTTTTGATTGTTGTTTCCAGTTGAATGTTGCTGCCTGTATTTGTGTGGCCTGTCGCAGTCTTTCAGGCACAGATGGTTACAGCAGTCGTTACTGAGCATCACTCTCCAGGTGTTTTTATCTGGGGGCAGCACACGGGAGCTGCTGCTCAAATGCCCAGAATCCACTTTGAGCGAGATGAGCTCTTCGGTATGCAGCAGCTGAACCGTGTTGTCTTACCTCATTTGCTTCAGAAATTATTAGCTTTTAGTCAGCAGTCTAAATGAGTTAATATTTGACTATTGACCATAAATTTTCAAGGCCCCTGGATAGAAACATATGAGACATGATTCCTGCCTGGAGGAGCAACCAGAAAGTCGTGTGTCATTACTGGAAATGTTCATAAAACACAAAGGGTGTCCAGGCGATGAAGGTCCCGGTGAGGCTGATCACCTGAACGATGACTCCGTTTTTGTTGAGTTTTCTGGAACTTTCCCACTCTCCTTCACTACTGATGAACATGTGGATTGTTGGTTGTTTCTCTTCCAGAGATATCTGTGAATTTTACAGTAGTACACCCAGCCCCACTAAGAGGTAGCATTAAAAATGAGATTTAGTTTTCATTTCCCTGTATCTTTGGGACACAGTGAGAGCAAAGAAGATGAGATTTGCCTGGACTCAAGTGCTTTATCAAAGGGAGCACTTTAAAACCCTCCAGTGTCATGAGTCACTGGCTGAGATGCTGTGCCTCTTTCACACCTTGCTGATGGGGTTTGTGCTGGTGATGGGCACTGATTTATCCAGTAAGCCAGCTCTGGGCACAGGCAGATAAATCAATCTAGCATTATTCCTAATGCATTCTTTCCCTTACAGCAACAAAAAGTATTTACACCCAGGTTTTACAGACCGAACAGATGGTCTCTTTTTTGCCTTTTCCGTCTTTTGGTGGAAGTGTGCACGTTGGATGGGGTTTTGTGATTGTGACACTTGAAAAACTAGCAGCTGTGAAACGTTCTAGCCTTAAATGAAATGCAGCATGAGGTTTCCCACAGATCCTTACTTGCCTGGTTTTCACTAAAATTGGAGACGAGCTTTTTGATGCTTCTGCAAAGCTTCGTTTTCCATGAGCCATATTGTATTAGGCTGTGGGTCTCTGGATTTATAGAATTCTGACTGCATTAAGACTGCAGGTTTAATCTTGCACATGAAAGTACACTTCTTTTTCTCATGGTAATTCCTGTTAATGTGCTCCTTGATAGAGCAACATTATTGCTGCTATCTATGAGCCATGTGTGTTATCAAGCATGTCTTTATGATTCTCTGGACGAGGCTTTGGTGACCATATGGTGTCGGCTTAATTAAAATTTAAATGTGGAAATACAGTGGTCTGGAAGTGAATAATGAAGGATCTTTTGTGTCCAATTCCATACCAATTCGGTAGTAGATGAAAGCTGCAGTTAAACAGCAGCAGCATCCAGGAATGTGCATTGAGGGTATCTTTTTAGCATTTGGTAGACAGTTGTCCATATGATAAATATCTAGCATTTATGCCGTTGAACTGAACATAGAAATGATACCTTGAATCACAACATTATTCTGTCCTCTTGGCTGCTGACCTCAAATATGTCAGAAGAAATTATAATACATGAAGATGGCTTATCTTGTTAAACCCGTGCTGCTGTTTCCAATCACATTCCCATAATGTGAAGCCTTGCTGAGGATTTCCTATGCCTTTCATCATCCTTAAATCCATTTACAGGATCTGAATTAAGCAACTGTACACATGGAGTTATTCCAATACTGTTCAAACACTCAGTTAATATCCCTATATTTCTTGAAGGTTTTATAGCAGGGAAAATTGGAAGAGGGCTTCTTAAAAGGTGAAGTTGTATGCAAAGAGTAACAGGTCTCGTCTTTAAAAGACCCAAAGAATCTAATGTAAAATTAGTCTGCTGCTGTTGAGTTACATTTGGAACCTGGCAGCACTGTTTTTGATATTAGTATTTGGTTTGCTTTTCTTCTCTATTTGAGGTATCTCTATGTTGCTTGTTTTGGTGGGACAAGAACCTACCAGATGTCCATATCAGCACTGGATGATTTTGTCCTCGTGTTGCCAACCAGTTCAGATGTGATACATTCATTTTTCCCTGCGATAGCTTCACTGAATTATTGTGTGTTCCTGCCAGAGGCCGTTCAGAAAGGTGTCCGGTCCCCCAGCGTTGAACATTTTACCACTAACTCAATTACTGTTGTCAGAGCGAGAAAGTCTGTATTTACTGAATACAATCCTTGCCCCACATCACGAACTCTACCCATGTGTAGGTAGAGAATCAAATGAGCCCACTTTGATTGCTTTTCAGGCTGGTGCATATCCAACGGGGTCAGAGCCTCATTAATGGGAAGAACATACAAGCGCAGACCAAAGGGATTCAGGGAGTGTAACTAATTGATGCGCGGGGATTGTAGGTCATACCTTCACGAGACGCACAGCGACGACAGGGAATGATTTAATTCGAAACAATCGGCGTGCCTCATCCGCGAGCTGCCACAGTGCCCCACTAACCTACGCCTCGTCGTAACCTCTGCGCTGGGTATCACTAAAGGATGCTGCCCTTTGGGATCCTGCAGGAGCGAGTGCTGTCAGCTGACAGATGAGAGCGCACGGGGCGGTGGGGCTTCTCGCTGCTGCAAGAAAGTAGGTCATGGCCAAAAGTAGCCTTGGCTGCCTTTGTGGAAGTGTGCCTGTGAGAGAGGAGTCAGCTGAGAAAAGAGCTTGCACGGCCCTTGGGTTTGGTTTTTTTTTTAGCCCTTCCTTGCTGTGGAGCAGCTGGCACTGTGTGCCGTGAAATGCATCTGCTTTCCAGTATTCTTGCATGAAATAATTTTAGAAGTGAATATGCAGCTCTTATTTTTGCCTTAGGGGAAGCGGCGCGTGCTTGCGGTCTTTCATTAAGAATTTAGAATTTTAGTTAGATCAAGTGTTTTTAATAAACATTGTTTTTTCCTCACTGGAGATTGGCTGAAACTGTATGGTAGGTGTGTGTAGAAGAAGCTCAGGTTGGAAACAGTTTTGAACTTGAGCTGTGTAAGCAATGTTTGAGCTCTCTTATGCTTTATTAGTAATAAGAAATACATGAAAACAAGTACTTTAACTCATTTAAGGACTCATTCACTCCTGCTGTCTCTTCCCATGAAGACTGGCGCCTGTTTGTGGCATAATGGTCATTTCCATGGCAACGAACTGTGTGATGGTGCTTGGAAAGCTTCGGCTTATGATGGAGAATAAATAAAAGCAGATTCACCCACATGCAAGACAGTCCTGTTTTCATGTGAAATGAAGAACTTGAGAGGGAAAAAAAAGTATGATACAGGTTTTCTATATCATGTTCTTTCATGGTTTCCTCTGTAAAGTGTAAGTCTTTCAAAACAGGACCTACTGGCAGTCCTCGAGTACTGTGTTCAGTTCTGGGCCCCTCACTATAAGAAGGATGTTGAGATTCTGGAGCGTGTTCAGAGAAGAGCCACAAGGATGGGGAGGGGTCTGGAGAACAAGCCTGATGAGGAGCGGCTGAGGGAACTGGGCTTGTTTAGCCTGGAGAAGAGAAGGCTGAGGGGAGACCTCATCCCCACCTACAACTGCCTCAAGGGAGCTTGTAGAGAGGTGGGTGCTGGGCTCTTCTCCCAGGTGATGGGGGATAGAACAAGGGGAAACGGCACCAAGCTGTGCCAAGGGAGGTTCAGGTTAGAGAGAAGGAGGAAGTTCTTTACTGAGAGGGTCGTCAGAAGCTGGAACAGGCTGCCCAGGGAGGTGGTGGAGTCACCATCACCTGGATGTATTTAAAGAGCGGGTAGATGAGGTACTTAAGGATATGGTTTAGTGGGTAGACAGGAACGGTTGGACGTGATGATCTCAGAGGTCTTTTCCAACCGAGTGATTCTGTGATTCTGTGATTCAGTCGTGGTGTGCGGGCTGACTCCCTTCTCTGCGGCTGCTCTGTGCACAGTTGCCCGATGCTGCAGCCCAGTGTCAGGCTGTGGCAGTCCTTCATAGCAGATCATCCCTCGTTTTGCTGGTCTGGTGCTCCAAAGATTTCCTTTGACAGCTAAGCCCCTCTCTTGTCTTATCATGTATTAAAACATGTCAGTCAGCTTCTCAAAATATTTTTGAGGTGTTGCCCCAATTATATTTCCCCCAGGTATTTTCTTATAGACAACTCCTGTTCCATTTCCCTCCCTTTTCATAAATACATAGCACAAACAACATCCTTTATCAGTAGCGGGAAGTTCCCTCATGATACTGTGCAGGAGTGCTCGGGTGTGAAGCTGTTGCCAGCTGAGCTGGAGCGTAGAGCTGCTCCAAAGGGCATGAGCTGGCGTGCCAAGGTCACTTCTTCAACACAGGCTTGACAGGAGGCCAGTCCGCAGCAATCAACGTTTATAATGTTCATACAGCTCCTCAGTATAGAGTTCTCATCCTGGAAGAATACTCCAGGCAGTGCGTGCATTTCAACTCCTATATGAAAATCACTGCTTTATTTTTTATTTACTGTTGACATAGAAGACTGTATAAGTGCTGGTCTCAGTGGGGAGCAGATGCCGGAGCGAGCAGCTGATGCACCATGAGTAACTGATGCTGAAAACTAACCTTTTTCCATATTATGGAAAGATGTGACCTGAAATACCATACTGTTTCCCTGGGTACGGAGCAAGAGTCCGAGCACTTGGCAACACTTCTAATACCTCATACATTGACAGATGAAACAGTGCACTGCAGCTTTTGCTACCTTTAATGTCTGTGCAGCAGTTTAGTCTGTGTTTTCCACTAAATTTCTGTCGAGGTATAAATCTGAATCTTCAGTCATGCTAAACTGTGTCTTAGGAAACTGTTTCCATCTGTGTTTACAAAGGTGATCTGCTCACATGTTTGGGGGATAGCTCAAGTCTGCCAGGACTTGAATTTAAAGCCTTCCTTCAATTATCAATGTTTCCAGCGGTCATACTTCTAAAGAAGCTTTTTCTGAATCATTATTTTGGGGCTGTTGCACAACATGTGCACAGATGGATGCTGCTTTGTGTTAATAAGTTGTTTAGGTTGAACAGATCTGTCCAGGATCATATGTTCATTTTGGCAACTCTGCTCTTCCCCTACTATGACAATTTTGTTCTAGTAAGAAGATAAATAAATGAATAAAGCTCTGTGTTCAGTCATTTCAGAAGCTGCTGTTTCCTTTGCTGTCTGTACCCCAGCAGTGTGCAGGTGTTGATGTTTTGGGGTGGTTTTATTGAGAAACCGCTTAAGGAAAAACGGTGGCACTGGTCTTCCATCACCTAACTAAATATAACCTAACCTGCTCTCTTTCTTCCCTTCCCCATCTTATTTCTACTAGCCCTCGTTGGTCTTCTCACTGCTAAGTTAGAGAGATGGTTACCTTTCTGGCAGCAAACGAGCCTGCCAGTTGGCTGAAAACATTTTGAGAAGTGTCTTCCTGTAAATGAATGAGTCCAGCTGTCATAACGTGTAATCTCTGAACCAAGAATATGAATTTTGATTAGGCAGAAAAAGCCCACTGACTTAGTTTCACATGATTTTTTAATCGCTCTTTGCCATAATGATTGAGCTAGCAGCGTTGGCACTGCAGCTGGCAGATCTCCACTCACTGCTGTTTATAAAAAGCTGTCTGCATCATAAAAACCTCCCTGATCTGTACAGGTGTGTGTTTTGAGAAGAGAACGGATTGTTTCTTTCAAAAGGCCTGTGCTGTGTGTGCTTTTAGTGATCAACTTGGCAGGGAAACTGACAGCTGATACAATCAAAGCGTTGGGTTTTTTTATATATTTATATATATAT
>NW_010183211.1:0-48172 GCF_000695765.1 Mesitornis unicolor
TCTTGCTCTTCCCTCCTCGTCCCCGGAGAGTCGAGCCCTGCGGGTCTCCGAGGCTCTTCTCCGTGGTTAGCGGCGCCCACAAACGGGTCTTACGACGATGCCTCGTGTGATGATAGAGCCGGGCAGTGGGTTTGCACCCAGTAATCCTTTGCCGTGCTACATTACACATCAAAAATCACAGTAAGGGCTCTTCGAAAGCACAGCACTGCTAATGACAACAGTGTATAATGTAAACACAGGAGGAGAAGGAGTGAAAAACGTTGCTGAATCACCTTCAAGCAGAGCATATCAAAACCAAATACGTATCAGAGGAAAACATCGCTCATGCAGACAGGGTAGAAATTTTGTCATCTGGCTGATCAAGATCTACAGCGTTGTGTCAAACCTGGAAGGAGCCTGGCTCATGTTTTGTATTAATTATATTAATTATAAATGGAGCACTCTTGAGAAGTGCTGATGAAGGTGGCTGGAAGCCCTGCCGTGCGTGAAGCACACCGTCAGCAGTGGCAGGGCTGTTTCCACACGCCCCCCCTTACTCTGGCCCTGACCTTGTGGGAATATCTGCAAGGAAAGGAGGACAATTCACTTTCCAAAGCACAACCTTTTTTATGAGGCCAAGATGTTTCTATTCTATTTGAGTTGCTCACCCACAGAGATGTTCTGTTATACACATTGTACTTTCCATGTCATCTACTACAGGTTCCCAAGGGAGAGTAATCTGTGACCTTAAAAAAAGAAATGCTTACAGAATATGCTAGAAGTGAAAAAGGACACGTGCTCCTTACAGGGTTTCCATGAACGGCAATGCAACAAAATTAGGAACAGGAAATACAGAAATAGTGGAATGTGTACAGTGTTTAACCAATTTCACTCTATATTTAAATGATTCCCTCCCTTACATCCCAAAATAGAATTAAATATGATTTGTCACAGCTGTCCCAATAGCATCTGAGGACACTTCCTTCCCCTTTGACCTCAGGGTCAGAACAACTTTGTGCTGGGTACAATTATGGTGCTAAAACGGCAGTCCTGTCCCCAGACAACATCATCTGAGGCTGCTGCTGAAGCACACAGCCAAATTCTTACCGGATTTTACCCATGGTCAGGCTCCACATGAGGTGAAATCCCAAGCAGACAAAGTCTGGTTCTTCGTGCACACCACATTCAGTCCTGTTCCTTCCTCACCTCCCACAGACAAAGCTGCAAAAATCGATCTGTGGTTGTTTGAGGAGCAATTATAAATTATTTGAAATCTTTATCTGAAAAGCACTATGGCAATGGCAAATATTTTTATTTTTAAAATGCTTCATCTCTGAAGATGTGTAGGAGTGCCAACAACAATAAACATGGAAAATCTTCTAAAAACCCTAGCCAAAAGCAACATAGACCAATCAATAAATCTGTGCGAAATTTGGTGTGGAAATAACTTAATCTGTGTGCAGCATGCGAAGGCGCATATCTTTGCATGGAGCAACCCAAGGAGAAGCATCCAAATGTTTTCAGAGTCGCTCTGAGTTCTGCAAACATTCTCCCTCTAATTTAAGCTATTGTTTTTCCAAGAGAATTTGAATTTAAAACATGGTTTTCTTAGCTAAATATAAGTCCATTGTGCACAAACAATGACAATCTCTTTTAAAAACAATTCTTATGCCACATGCCAAGGGTTATACAATCTCCTAGAGTGTGAATCCTTCTGCGTGGCTTCACTCAGTGAAAAGCCTGTTCTGACAATCCAGAAAAGCAGATGAGGATCAGATATGAAAACCTCTGGCTTTTATCCTATATCTTACATGAATTCTTTCTGAATTAAAGCCGAAAAGTTACAATTTGGGGGCAGGAGTCAGGGGGAGAGCTTGAGAATAGATTTAACACTTTTGAAGAATATGCTGCTTTCTTATTATTACTAAAACCCATTCTATCTGGACAGGGATTTCTGCACGGAGTGGAAACAAGCTCTGGTGAGAAGCACAAGAAGCCTGGACTCAGTGCATAAGAAATTTACATTGAACCATATCAGCAAAGGAACTAGAAATCGATTTGTCTGCTTCCAAGACACCGTCTAAAACTGCTTTTGCATTTGTTTTAAGCAACCAGAAGCCATCACAGCTGCCAAAAGCAGCAGTTCAACATTTCCTCCAGCACTGGGCTTTCATTCCTGCCCCCACGCATCTCCTCGTGTCAGCACCAGCGTCCGTACAAGCACATGGGAAACAGCTTTTCCCATCTCTCCTCCTACAGCAGCTGCTCCACACCCGTGATCGGTTTTGGTGCCCAGCTTTGTGCCTTTCAGACCCCACTGTGTATTTGAGGTGCAGAGAACTGCAAGGTGATGGGGATGCTCTGAGGGTTTATTGATGTAAGCAGCAAAATGCCACCCTACATCTCCTTCTCCATTTCCCTCTCAAGAACAGCCAACATTTTGTTGACTTTTTTGGCTGCTGTTGCACACTGAGCTGGTGAGTGTGACCTGCCAGTGATGACTCCAAGGTCTCTTTCCTAATCTATGAGTGCCACGTCCAAGTTCAGCATCATTTAAGCATAGTTGATATTCTTTTTCCCTAGATGCATTACCTTACATTTATCCAGACTAAAGCTCACCTGTTGACTTTATGTGCACTCACTTGCTTTCGTGAGATCCTCCTAGAGTTCCTCAGCACTGGCACAACATTTGGTTACCCAAAATTGTGTTGCTTCTCTTCTGGAGCAAACCAGCACATCCGTATTCTTCTAGGAATGTCTTTGCTCATATAGGATATTCTCCATGATCTTGTTTAACTTCTCTGGCTTTTTTTCCTGGGCTGAAACGCTTCTGGCCACCTAAAAGCTGATAGATATATTACTGTTTGTTTTTATAGGACTATTGTAATGAATACTTTTGTATTACTCACTAGCATATGCTTTTAATAACAAATGGTAACAAAGGTTCCAAGATCCTACACTTGGAGTGGCAGACAGTTACATCCTGCTGCTAGCAAATCCCAAAATTTATAATGCGTCCAGCTCAATAGCACATTTCAGAGTGCCCTGGTAATTGACCACAAGATTTTGAGCATTTTCCTATTCCTTCTCTCATTTTCCCTGTTTTTACAAAACTTGTGTGAGATTAAAGCACTCTGGTAATGAAATTTCCTGGACAAGATCATTCAATGTTTGGGCATTTGCAAAAATCTGGAAGCAAGTTTACACTGGAAGATTTGAAAACCATTCTCCTAGGAGCCATGTCCCAAAAAACACATGATCTGGCAGCTCCTTCCCAGTACCACGAGCTGGGTAGCCCTCCAGACATTTTGTTCCACCTCTTCATCATCTGACTGTCATGATGGTCAAAGTAATAACACTTGGTGCTTACACAGCAACTCTGCACAAATCCTGCTTCAGAAGGAGTTTTTAGAGGGGAAACAGAGCCTTAGAAAAGTGACAAATCCATAAATCTTCTGGATCTTGTGCTTCTTTCACTGGGCTGCTGCGCACCAAAGCTGGATTTTTCTAAAGCCAGTTCACGCTCAGCACATCCTCTGTGATGCTGGCGTGGAAACTGAGATCATTTGACAACCTGGCCCCCAGTGCTTTGGGAAGGGGTGGTAATCTGGAGTCCTGGCCCAATTTCCCATCCTCTTGTGCTAGTTAACAACTGAACTCCTGGCCTCTAAAACCTGCTGGGGAAAAAAGCAGTGGCTTGAAAGCAGTTGGGCAGAAAATGTCTTTTTGGTGGCTGCAGCCTCTCCATGAGCCATGCCTACCTTCTGCCTGCTAGGAGCATGAGAAGACAGGCAAAATCTGTATCCGCAGGTCTCCATGACCTGTGGGTGGATTAGCTTCTGGTGCCACTTGCTGTTAACATGCACATCTCCCACGCAGCGTGACAGAATACACGGCCCAGAAATACGCTGCCTGCACCAGCCTCACCTCTTCCCACTGCTGCCTAAAGCTGCCCCTGCCCCTTGCAGACTCCTTTTGAGAAGTTTTTCAAAGATGAACACTCTAACTATATTTTCTGTAGCTTCATTTACATCTGTTTTATATTATTTGCAGTTTTGCTCTATCTGGGTCATTCCCTCCCCAGTGCTCTTCCCTTTTTCTACCCTCTCAATTATCCCTGATTACCAAGAGCTGATTGTAGCCAGTGTACGGTTACAGGCTGTCATCCCAACAGACCTTGCAGCTGCCAGCTGTCTTAAAACTACGCTGGGTTTTCCTGTAGAACTCATTCTTTCTTCATTCCCGCTGTCTGGCTTGCCCCATTGAAGGATACCGAGTCCTTTTCCCAAGCCTGTCGCCAGCCCTAAATTTGCTTTTCCATGTTTGGAGAAACTGCACTGTCCCAACCCAAAGCTAACCCACATTCCAGAGGGCCATTAAGACTAACAACATGTATAAACCAGCAGATCAAATGTATCCTGGAGGAAACATATGTGAGTTGGTATTTTGGAATAACCCACAGCTGCCTGAAAGCTGTGGGGGGGGAAAAATGTGTTTGTTTTCGTGAAGACGAGCGTCCCATCAGCTTCAGCACTCAAGGGGCCCAACTGCAGGACACAATAGGACAGGGGGAACAACAGAGCTGGAGCTGGAGCCAATTGAAAATGCAAAGAAACCAGACAGGCAGAACGGGATTATTCAAAGTGGAATTAGAGCCGAGCATGGGGGTGACCGAATCTCGCAGCAGACGCTACCGTGATGACTATAAAACAGAAGAATCTCGTCTTAGCAAAGAGCCAAGGGACAGCACATAAAACAGGCAGCAGGGAGAGATAAAGCAGCGAGCGAGGGAGCGTGGCTGATGGAGGCACACGCTGGTGCCCAGCGTGAGGAATGTCCTGGTTTCACTTGTGATTGGCTGGGGAATGGAGGAGTCAGTTTTCACGGGGGCTGATCAAAAAGTTTCCTTTTGCTTTCCGAAGTTGCTGTCTGAGCAGAGGCAGCGGGAAGAGGAGGCCAGTCGCCCTAACATTCCTCAGGAAAGCTACTTCAATGAGATGAGAAGGCTTCTTGAACCAAGGATATACAGCCAAGATCAGGCGCCGAGAAGCTGTTTTCCTTCTTTTCTCCCCCAACTCCTCCTGGAGTTGAACAGCTCTCATTTCTGGCATGCGTCTCATCTCTCAGGATACGATGTCACAGTATTCTACTAACTTTCTCTTGCTCCCCATACCAGAGTATCCGGCATTAGACTGCGTGCCCAACAAAATCATCAAGCTCGTGGTCCTGGGTGGCAGTAGTGTTGGCAAGACAGGTAAGTCCACAGGTGTAGCTCCATGCTTTTTCTTGCTCCTGCACTTACCAGCTCATTTGCAGCTCTGACAGACCCAAGGCTTTGAAAACCCTTCACTGCTGCAGCTTTTAAGTTACTTTTTTATTATTAAATGCAGTGAGTAATTTGTGAGGTGGATTTGCTGTAGGTCTCTGCAAGCAACCAACGTGAGGTGGTGGTTAAGGGGAGAGGGCACTGTGTTGGGAGCTCCATACTTACAAATGGTTCTACCTGATCTTGAGCAAATTATTTAATCAAGTATAAATTTTCACACTCCAAAAATGGGACTAGTGGTTTCTGTTCTCCTGTTGTAAATGCTTTATGCTCTGCAGACAAATAACAGCATACAAGATGTGTCTTCCTGTATTATTCTCCATAGGAGAGAAGAGGGTGAAGCGAGCATTATTGCTTTTGAATATATGGTTCATGATTTCAGAAATTAGTAAGGCCAGATCTGTTTTACTACATCTGAGGTTCCACAGCACTCAGTAAAATGTTTGTTTTGGATTTGAAGCAGCCACATTTTCCTATTATTTTTAAGTAGTTTGTTGAAGATAGCTGCACAGTCAATTTTACTTAAGGGTACTAAAGAGGTGGCCCAGTATCCACCGTGAGAAAAACTATTATTTTAAATGAAATCTATGATAGAGTTGTTTGCAGAATATATCTTTTTATTTAACAAATGATTCGGAATCTGCTGAGATGAAAGCACTACAGGAATTAAAGTTACTGTTGCCATGACAGGATTTTAAGTTATAAAGTGATCAAGAAAAAGGAGAATGTTCTACTCCAACAGTGTAAAAAAGCACCACAAGTTAAGGTGAATAAGAAGGCCCAGGGCACGGCAGCAGGACCCATGTGTGCAGAGCACATGCAGTTTGCCTGCTGGATGTAACTAGATATCGCTAATGGGTTTCATCAGGAGGACTGAGGATTTTTAAGGCTGGGAAGAACCATTACATCCATCAGCCTCACTTCTTACATGACACAGAGGTCTTAAGTGTGGTATTTGGATTTGTTTCAGTTTGCTGGCTTGTTATTCTTTTTCTAAATGATTTCAAACCGAAGGTCCGATTGTTATACCTGCAATCACAACAAACAAATAAACCTTCGTATCCTACATTGAACACCCACACTGAACCTAAGGGGTAATTTCCAATACAAGTTGCAAAAAACTGTTTATTAGGTTATCACAGCCTGGCCCCAGATCTTTTTTTTGTCAGTGTTGAGAGAAGCATTTGCAGAACAATATGTGAGCAATTCAAATCTTAACTTGGTTTCATATTATACTAACTCTTCCAGTAAGATATTACACATGTTCTGCAAAGATTGATTTTGGTTCATGTTGAAGACCCATATTTTTTTCATTGTTTTACAGCCCTGGTTGTGCGCTTTCTCACAAAGAGATTTATTGGAGACTATGAAGCCAATACTGGTGAGTCTGCTTTCTCCTGCAGTACTGCAGATAGCTTGAAAAGAAATCTGCTCTATTTTGTGACTGGTGCACATTACAGGAAAGCCAAGGAGTGTTAGATGTCCATAAGGTGCATATTTTCAGTTAATAGCCTGAAGCTATGAAAGCAACAAATCAAAGGCTCATTAGTTATGATCCTTTTACCTATTTTTTTCTCCAACTCGATGGAAAAGGATCAGAGTAAAAGGTTTGCTTGGGGACATACCTATACTAAAATGCAGACTGGAGGAACAACTTGCATATCGACTAAACCGGAGAAACCCAATGCTGCTCTCTCTGCTACCCCAGGGAAGCCAGAGGAATTCCAAAGTGCGTAAAAGGCAGTTCAGAACTCTTTCTGTGCACTCCCTTTTTTCAGTGGCTTTAAAGACAAGGGAGACTTCCAAATTGAATTCTTCTTCCCATAAAATAAGCCAAGTGACCATGCAAACTACTTCTACTGCATTTCTTGTTTAATCCTGACACCGCAGAGGATATGTTCATTGAACTCTTTAATTCACAGCCTCTGTACCCAGAAAGTGCCACCTGTGTTGGCCAGTGTTGTAGAAAGGATCTATGTACACCATGCTCATACTTTCTAGCACATCCCACACGTAGGCCATCTCACAGGTTTTGCATGAAGGAGGACAGGATTCAGCACAGTGATTGCTTCACTTTGGGAATGCATGCTGAATGTAGAGTGATGAGTTAGGAAAGGAGATGGCAGTACAAGACACCTTTGATCTCCTCCTGCCTGATGAAATACAATCTGAAAGCTCCTCCTTACAGCTCCCTCCCACTGACCTGAAATCACCTTGATGTTGGCCATGCTATTTCTCTTTCTTTTCTTTCATCTCTTCTACGGGAGACTGTACATCATGTAAGACTTCTGAGCATTGCGATGGATTGCCGCCAGAGACATTGCTGAGAGCCACATGCTTTTCTCATTAAGCTACTAGCCCAACAGCCATGCTGTAGAAGAAATAAATACGCCAGAAATAAGAAACAGGTGGCAGTGTACTTGTGATCATTCAACCATGCTTCTCCTTCAGTCGCGTATAAGGCAGAGCGCAGTCAGTGTCTGGAATTACCTGCTCTTTTTTCTGCAATGCATTACAGAGTAGGAATAATATGTTTTCTGGTCTTGGTTCAGAGGTGCAGTATCTTCCCATAAAACAGTGCCACCTTTTCAGCTTAGAATCTGATCTGTTTTCAGGAAAAAAAAAAAATCCCGAAAGGGCTAGATCACCTCAGAGTCAGCATTAAAACATACTGTGGTAATATTGGATTCAGAGGCAGCAAGCTTTGCTGTGCTAAATTTCCTCATATTGTAAATGTTTCTGTGAGCTCAGACTCTTTTTCCACTCTCCTTCTCTGGAGACATTCAAAACCAACCTGGACGTGTTCCTGTGTGACCTAGTTTAGGTGATCCTGCTCTGGCAGGGGGGTTGGACTGGATGATCTTTCGAGGTCCCTTCCAACTCCTGAGATTCTGTGATTCTGTGAAAAGCACCTGTTTCCTTGAACCAAAGATGACTTTCAGAAGTGATAGCGTTATTGTCACTAACAGACCTCCCGGTTAATCTGAATTCCTTACTGTCCAATAGATGGGATTCCTCTATGCTTGAAATGAAACAAATTGTTTCAGATGCAGCAGTGCCAATTGTATTTGGACAAGACTGAAAGGCTGTGCACAACAGCTGGGGATACAGCATTTCTTCACACACCCATGTGACTTGTATTAAGTTCTGAAGAAAAGTGATGATGGCATCAATCTCTGTCTTTATCCCAACCATGGATGGTTCATGAGATCAAAACTTAAGTTTTCATTGACCCACACCACAGTAATGAAATAAACAGTGCCCAGAACAGTGATGGTTTTATTAGAGCTGGATCAGTCCTAGATTGTTTGAACTAGCACTTGGCCCTGACTTGGTGTCATTCAGGTTAACCAGAAGTCCAATTCGAAGCATCCCATTTTGGGGAATTTCAACCAAACTCTTACTGTTAAGGTCACACGAATCCTAAAGAGCATCTGAGTGATTTGTATGCACTCGCTTACTCTGTGTCCAAAATGGCAATACTTTCCTTTTTAAAAGACTTTCAGAAAAATGCAATGGGAAACTCCTTTTACAGACAACACCTGGATATCTTGGTTTGAGAATAAAAGTATATGCAGTCCACATTTTAAAAAGTTAATAGTATGGACTGAAAATCTGAATGGGATTTATGCACCCACTTCGACTATTTGATTCAATACAAAGTGCTGCCTTTCCCAGATACCATCCTAGGTATGCATTCAAAACATCTGACCACACGGCAAATACACAACCACCTTACTTAAGTAAACAGCCACACAACTACTCTGGTACCATTCATTTTTCTATAAGCCTCAAAAATGTGAATTTGTTCCATTTTGCCTTGCTGTACTTTTTCTTCTTTGTTGCAGCCACTGACTCATGTTCTTACTTTTCCACCAGGTGCTTTGTATTCAAGAAAGTTCACCATAGATGGGGAGCAGATCTCTCTGCAGGTGCAGGATACACCTTTTGTTTCACTGGAGGTAAAACGGCTGCTCAGTGCATTGGTACTTTACAGCACAGTTCTTTTCTCATGTTTGTTGTCAGCACTGTAAGTAACTCCACTTACCAGCAGAAAAATACCTGGGTTCATGCCCAAATGAAGACTAATGGGGGTAACCCTAAGCCTCACCAAAACGAGCCCTTGAAGAGGTTAAATCAGGCTTCTTTAAGTCAAAATTTAAACAAACCTGTTTCATACACATTACTACATTCTAAGCCTAAACAGCAGTAAAATAATAATCCGGCTTGCTCCTGCCAACTCCTTGAATGTTTGCTTTCCTGTCAAATGGTTTGTCCCTGCAAGCAGAAAATTACCTGGGTTCACGCCCAAATGAAGACTAATGGGGGTACCCTAAGCCTCACCAAAACGAGCCCTTGAAGAGGTTAAATCAGGCTTCTTTAAGTCAAAATTTAAACAAACCTGTTTCATACACATTACTACATTCTAAGCCTAAACAGCAGTAAAATAATAATCCGGCTTGCTCCTGCCAACTCCTTGAATGTTTGCTTTCCTGTCAAATGGTTTGTCCCTGCATGACAGAAACCTCACCTGCCCACAGGCCCAGCTGGCTCAGCTTAGACCTTCCTGCCTCTTTCTATGCCCTTGTCACCATCAGACCTAAACTTCTAGGTTTGGCCTTAACCTCAGTCTAAGCTCTGACTTGATCAAATACATGTCTGGACGGGAACACCATCTTCTCTCATCCTCTTTCAGGCTGGCCCTGGACAGCTTTATGTACCTTGTTTAGTCTGTATGGACCCATGTGTGCATGGGTTCATTTCTGTACCGTAGAACTGTTCCCTCCTGAATTTACAGGACAGGATAAGCAAAGCTCCCACAGCCAGAGTTTCCATTTCCATTTTCTCTGATGACTGGAAGTAGATTTAAGCAGAAAGCTTTGTTAAACCTGCACGCTCCCTGCTGCTGTTGAGCATGCCCAGAGCAGAGGAGAAGACCCTTCATTTAATCTGGACACTAAAAACCAAACAAAAGCAGCTATGGAAATCCTCCAAATATCCAAGTGGGGCTTAATAGTACAAAGGCCCTATGCCAGCTTGCTTGGAGAGGACCTGCAAAGAGAAGCTGGTGGTGATGATTAGGCATAATTGGGACTGCCTGATAAACACTTACAAAGGGAATCCCCTCTCTGTTCTATCCTATGGAGAAAGAAGGGAATGAAGGAATTTAATTCTCACACCAGATAGATGTTTATTTTCTGGTTTCCCTGCTTTAATTAAGACTGTGCCCTAAAGTTCTCTGGCTGTAACCAGAGCTCCAGAAAGCTTAGTAATGCCAAGAGCTGAGGTTTCTTAGTCAGAAACTATTTTAATTTTGTTAGGAAGGAGTTTCATTTTCTTTGTCCTAGTCAGAGGTCTGCACTGTTTCACCAGTTCCCACAGCCACGCTGATCTTAGCCTGGATCTCTGTTTGCATCAAATGATGCGTCTGAAATAATTTGAGGGGAGTGTTCCTGAACAGGACTTGTTAAGACTGAGAATAAGTTGGATTTTTTTGGTAAAACCCTTAAGGAATAGAGTTTCTTGCACTGTGCAGGCTGAGTGCAGTGTTTCAGGACGAAGTCATGTGGAACCACTCAGGATTTTAGCTGCACTGGAAATGTTAATGTTTAAAGAGAGAAACAGAAGCAAACAGATAACTGGTTTTGTTCCCCGATTCATTGCTGCTGGGTCTATACATGGCAAATGATTGTGTGTTTCAAAATTAATTCTGGAGTAGAGATTTACATTTAAAAAGTAGCCCATTAAGCCTTTGATTTTCCTGAAAAAAGCATTCCACTGGGGATTAATCATCCAGCTCACTACTGGGTGGGCCTAGCTGGAGTAACTGAGAATTTCTGCTCATTAGGGCTCTCTGAATGTACACCTTCTCCAAAAAACATTTTCAAACACTTGCCAGAGCAATTAGTTCTTTTCCCCCTGTGAAAGGAGCTTGCTGGTGAAAAGAGGCTAGCAGGACGTGAAGGGTGGCTAATTATCTCCGGATTGGACACAATCCAGACACCAACAGTGCAAACTGCCTTTCTTCCCACAGCCTGCCCTGTCCTGCCTTGAGTTCACTCTCATTAGCCTCTTAAACAAGGCTGCTAGTGAGGATCCTTCTGATTCCACATGCAACTCTTGGGTTTTTGGGTTTGAGGGTTTTGGAGAGGGAGAGAAGTGATAAGAGCATCTGTTAAATGATTTCACTGCTAACAGGATTTAGCAAAGAACTGCTAGGTATGATGAGCCATATATGGGCAATATTGAAATATTTACAAAGGGCAGTTGGGTAGCAGAACTCCTGTTGAAAGCTGTTAACCTAATTTATACTTTGAGTCTTCAGAAATTCAGCTTCCTTCTTCTCACATAGAAGAGCCTTGTTGGTAGTAGTTTTTTTACTGTCTGACCTACCATAAAAGAACTGCCCAGTTTTACTCATTCTTTTCCACCTCCGCTTCCTGAAGTTAAGCTTTATAATTCATATTTAGGTGTCTAAATAAAAGTGATCTCTCTGGGGAGATTGCTGAGTACATGCAAATTCTGTTAAAATGAATGTGAATGGCAGATATATATTCTATAGGTAAATAGATAATGGAACATATGATCTAATAGTCTTACTGAAGTTGATGAAGATTTCTTGAATAGAATTTAGCAATAATAATAAAAGTTTGGGCTCTCTATTTATGAAGTTAAACTCTCACTAAAATACACAAAAGCCTCTAATTCCTACCAACTTCAAGAGCTAAATACTGAATATGCTTAGTGCCTTGTTGGATATGAAAGAAATGACAAAGTTCCAGAAAGGCTGTAATATTGACAGGACTGTCAGTTCTTACAACCCAAGCATAGTGGCAATAACTGCAGCAGTGACCTCCCTGTCTGCCTGGGTTACACGCCAGCACGGATAACAAAGAGGCGAGGATTAGCTGAAAATAGCTTCGTCTTGAAAAGTGAGCTGATCTCTTTTCAAGGCCCACAGTATCATATTCAGTTTCATATTCCCAACATTGATGATTGTTATGGCTGCCTGAGTAGGAGCGGTGATGGACTGAACAAATGTGTGACCAGTGAAACAATAATATAGACACACTGCTGCTTTATAAATGAACAATGAGATTTCACCTCCTTTTCAGTTCCAGTAATTGGTTATTTGCAACAAACTGCTTTTTTGAAGTAACTTTGCCTTTGACTATCTGGAGACCTACATGGCAGAAAAACCTGTCAGGCTTCATCAAACAGAGTTAGTGAGAATCTCTGTCCATGCACACATTGAACACAGAAGTGGAAAAAGCCCTAAAAAAACACCTTGAGGGACAGTTGTTCCCTGGCAGTAGTGTGGCTTGCTTGCTGAATTTTATAATGCTCTTACCATGCCCATCACCATTTCATCCACAATAAAAGCAGAGGTTCCTGTCACACTGGTTTAGTACAATAGTATACAGAGCAAACAATAGCAGTATTTTGGCTGTTCTCTTATTTTCAACCAATTTGCTCTGACCCCTCTCCATTCTACATTCCTTCTTACCTGCAATATGTTACTGGCACAGTGGAAATTTCTTGTGTCCATGGTACATTCCCCGGCAGTCAGAGAGGTTTCTGCCTGTACATTGAGAAACAGCCACACATTAAATCCAAGCTCGGAGTAGCTAACAGTGCCGTATGAGTGTTTGCTCTGTCTGCTCCCTATTCTCACTTTTCTAATCTCACACCTCTTGGTTTTGACGGTAGGATGACACTGACAGCATTTGCTGCCAAGAGCAGATAAACCGTTCGATCTACTGGGCAGATGGCTTCGTTTTTGTTTACTCCATCACAGACTACGAGAGCTACCGAGTCATTCGTCCCCTGCACCAGCACATCCGCAAGATCCACCCGAATGCCAACATCCCCCTGCTTCTGATGGCAAACAAAGGAGACCTCCTGCGAGCCAGGCAGGTGTCCTCCAAAGAAGGACTCCAGCTGGCCAGTGAACTGGGAGGGACTTACTATGAGGTGTCAGCCCGAGAAAACTGTGAGGGGGTGCACGAAGCCTTCCAGCAGCTTTGCCAGGAGGTCAGCAGGATGATCGGGAGCTGCAATGGGGAGAAACGAAGAGGCCTCCACCTTGTGCGACCCAAGTCTCCAAATATGCAGGACTTAAAGAGACGCTTGAAACAGGCGCTGACTTCCAAAGGGAAATCTGCCACTACACTTTGATGGAGCCGACGGAAATTGTTTTCTACAGCTCTGAAAAGAAAAAAAAAGGGAAGAAAATAAGCTGGTAATAAGGGGCATCACTGAAATTCAGCTATCAGGTTGTGTGAGAGGCTCTTTCGTTTTGTCTCTACATCTTTCTTAAAAATCCCGTGCTCGTTCAGCAAAGGAACTTACAGAATTTGCTCTTTGAGGCAAGAATTTAGAAACCGTGATTGAAAAAGCAGATTGTACCCAAGTGATTTCCTTTTTGAAAGGGACATAATAAAATAGTTTAGATTTAAAATGTGGATTTTATTAATAAAAATAATTAAATCCCACTTTTAAGAGAACTGACTACTCTTGGGGATGGTTATATTCCCAAACATAGGCAATAAGCTACAGCAAGACATGAGGACAGCAATGGGAACTATACTGAGCAAGCAAAATTTACCAGATTTGCTTAGTCACAAGACTGGAAAGTAAAGGCAAAAAGTAAATGGAGAGCATAAATAGTGAAAAGTAGTAACTGAAAGATTTAAATTGCAGTTTAGAAAGTGTTCTTAGCAACTTGGGGAGAGATTTGTTCACACTCAAGCTTCAGCCTTACCGTATATTTTCAAAGGGAGATTTTTTTAAAAATCACTATTTTTTCAATTACTTTTCTTTAAATGCATATTGACTGTTTCTGAATGTGATTATATGGGCAAAATACATACTTGTAGCTGCATTTTGTAGTCAGTTTCTCAATGGTGTATTTCTCATTTTTCTGGTTTCCTGGCAATGAGAGAGGGACAAATAGAGCAGCGTGGTTTAAAACCTGCACAAAAATGGACTGTATTAATCAAAAGCAAGGAGGTGACCTAAAGCTATTTAACTGTTTGGTTTTTTTCACAAACCAGTTAGATTTCAAGTTCCAGATACTATTTTAAAGAAACAAAGCCTTCACATAAAGCATATTTAATTAATTAGATTTTTTTTTAAGAAGAAAGGTTTTATGATGCCTGAAATTTCTAGCTTTGGGAATTCATCATTTTGTTGTTTGCCTTGAGATGAGCCTTGACTCAATACCTTGCAATGCGTCCAAATCACCCGTCTGTCAGCACATATTTCACTGATGGTGTGTCTCAGCACGTCCAAAGGGATTTGAAGCTGCATCCTGCAAGCTGGCCCGTTTTATGGTACCAATAACACCAACACAAAGCATCCATCATTTATTCTCAATGAGGCTGGAGATAAACTGGGTTGGACTATGGAAAAATCACGATGCAACAACCTTTTCTTCAAACAGACCATCTGAGCAATTCACAGGACCATGAAATGGAGTAAAGCTCAATGGCTGACACTCAGGAACACAGAAGGGAAAATCCTACTTTGTTGGCTATAGAAATACACCCCCAGCTGCAGTTTCAGCTGGCAATACTGAGCTAAATCAACCTTTTACTCATTGTGAGCAGCAAAAATGTAAATTGAGTCTGATGCTATTTATATAGCTCAGGGCTTGAAAATGTATTTATATTTTTCTTGTCCTTGTATAAGCCAAATTTAGTCATGGTTTTCCTTATCACCTGGATTTGATCTATCTACAGCTCACTTTCTGCTTTATTTATTGTTTTCCATAGCTGGTCATCTGAGATTGTCTTGTGTTCATCACAGACACTTTGGTATGGTATTTATTAGAACAATTTTTCAATACTTTAAATTACTAATAGCATAGCTCAAATATCAAACCTAAAGATCCAATAATATGAAATAGAGCAAACAGTTTGTGAGAGACACACAAACTGAAAATTGTTTACATTGGAAGAATGATCATCAATTTTGAACAGCAATTAAATATTTGACCATCCCATTAGTGTATAACAAGGGCTAAATTTGCTGAAGACAATTTGCTGACAACATCTTTTTCATAAGGGCCCAAGAGAATTGGGTGCTCTAAGTTGTTAAATCTGTTTGTAACTTACTTTTTCAGCTCTAATCGTTTCTTATTTGGGGACAAAGGTCAACAAATTTCAAACCTGTCAGTGTTTTATTTTCAGTAGTGAGTAATAAAAACATGCAAGGTCTTTCCTGAGTATTGTATAAAATGCCTCGTTCACCTCTTGCCTTTAAAACATTCCTTATTTATACTAGACTAAGATTATAATTTTTTGCCTTCTTATAACCTAATACTTTGGAAGTATACACAAGTATTCCTACATTTTTACTTTTACATAAGTAAGTATTCCCACATTCCTGCAGCACTGATTGGAGGAGAAAAGTCGACATTTTAGCTAAGGTGAAAAAATACTGAAACATTTCAGTCTTCTCCTAAATACTAGCATGTGGCAAACATTTATTCTGCTACAGAAACTTGAGTACAGTATTTTCTTTGTTCATTGACCAGCAATACAAGTCCTGTAATAGCTTTGATCCTGGTTTTAAGCCAGGACATCACATCTACAGAAGACAGCATTGCTCAGCATTATTATTAGCGGTCCAGTCCTTGGACACCAGGACACAGCCCCTGAAGATAAGCAAGGCTGAGGAAGGAGAACAGGAGCCTGAAAAGCAGGGAGAGGAGAGTGCTATAAAATTAAGTGCCTAAAAATAATAATGTAAAATATCAAAGATTAGTCCTGTAGAACCTGATCCTGAATTAGAATCGTCAGGCTGCTACGGAAAAACACGTATTCTACTGAAGGTTTAAAATTAAGCCTCTGGAGAGAAGGTACTTGACATAAAGTCAAGAGAAGAAAGGAAGAAAAAAGATTTGAGAGTGGATTTTTTCTTTTATATCAAGGCAAATTCTCAGTTATATTGGTTAAGTCCAGATTAACTCCATTGGAAGCAATACCAACAGAAATGAGCTGTAGAATTCACTCTTTAGATTTTTATTTTTATTTTCCCATTCCTCTTCATACTCCTGAGCAGTTTAAATCTTGTGCACCATCTGGTTTTCAAGATGGTTTACAGCTGGGTGTACTTGGGCACAAAGCAGCGGAGTGATTTGCCCCAAGGTTACACAGCTGAGCAAGTACTGGAGAGGAACTCAAAAACTATGTCCCCTGTAATTAATTCCCAACACTTGACAACAGCTACCAGACCATACCACCTCCCTCAAGGTATGCACAAAGCACAGTGAGGTGCATTACACAAGAATGTAATTAAAAGTTGGAAAAAGTTACTTAAATTACAAGCTATGTTAGGAACAGACTGAGCAAAGTATTACTGACACACCGGCACCATGCACAATTATAGTAATACCAAAACTGGCTTGTGAGTTATTGAAGATGTTAGTAAATGGTTATTTTCTGCAGTATTTCTGTTAGTTGCATTTCTCACACATTTCCAGGGGTTTCCCATAGAAATACAGTGTGACTTGGGAGAGGGGAACATCAGGCTCCATTTTTAACTGAATTTCCTGTGACTTGCTTGATGATCTTGGCCAGATCTCTTAATCAAAGTTACTCTGTCTGTAAGAGGAAGGATATTGACAGATCTTTGCCATGCACTTTAGCATCCACAGGAAGGAATCACTAATGAGAAATAAAATAATTACCCGGATTTGCAGTAGGGGTGGCTTAAATCTTAACATCTGAACTCAGATCTTGTTTCTGGATTCCTTAAACATGGAGTTGTTTGGATCCCACATTTACACTTGAAACATAGGAACAGAATGGAAAATTTAGATCTTGATTTCAGCTCAGACAGAAATATTTGTATCCAGGGTATCTGGCTACTCACAGGATTGATGTCAGGTGTACAAATGAAGAGGAAAGAGTAACTTTCTGAGACATTGAGAGAGTCTGTACCAGAAAACATTTGTCTAATTGTTTTACAGGACAAACTGGGAGGCTGCCAGCCTATTGTTACTGCTGGATTTCCCTCTGGCCCCTGGCACGATAGAGGATTTGGGTCAAACCCACACCAACTCTGCTAGAGCTGCAGTTATGTTTGCAGAGCCAGCACTCGACCCTGGAGCAGCAGAACGTAATGACATAGCTGCTAGTGTTTAGTTGTCCATGTATTTTTCAGAGTTCTTATGAGCTGTCCCTGTCTCCTTTGGGGCTAGCTCAATTAAAAGTTTGAAAAGATCTCCAGTTTCACTCGAAAAACCTCAAAAGCAGGGACAATGGTGCTAGAAAAGATGACCCAATCTATCACCGCTGGAGACAAAGCAAGGCTCTTCCTTTGAGAACTTTTCACCCCTGTTTTCAGTGGCTCTGCCCTTCCTTGTCCCTCTCCGCTCATGCCTTTGTTCTCATTTAATTTAGCAAGCAAAAATTTCTGCAATTGTTCTTCCTTAGGCTTAGAAATTTGTTTTTTGCTCTTTAGTTTAAAATTTATTTCCCAATATTTTCACTCCACACATGTTTTATAGCAAAAGAAGAGTGTCTACTTAGCCTTTTAACCTTATTTACCTCAAGCATTTTAAAGCACATCTGAATGAAGTCAATACAACTCTGTATTTAGACAAATCTTTGAATTCATGCCATTTCTCCCTAAGTGCTCTCGCTGGCTTAGCCCAATATTTCCTTCCTTTGCTTTGTGCTTACAATGTTGAGCTCATATGTGTTGCGTAGTCGTTGCTTACTTAAACCTGTTTAGTTCTCGTAAAGTTTTGCTGCTCTGCTCTGAAATCTCTTTGGTTTAATCTTTTCTAAGCAGCTGTGCAAGTGGTACATGAGCTCACAACAGCTGGTGATTTCCTGCTCTGTCAGATTTTTGCCCATTATTGAAGATTTTGGAATAAACAGGAGCATGGAGAGCGAAGCAGTAAATCCAGTTGTAGTCTCCCTTCATCTGTCAGCCTCCTTTGGTGAGAATAATTTTAACTATCATGAAGTGGACAAAGTTTATCCTAAATGATAGTGTTTCAGCATGGGTTCCTACAGATGGAAAAACCACCAAATATGAAGCAAAGAGATGAGTTGGTAGGCTCTGTAAACCCTAGGATCCAATTCATTCAGCAGCTGTCATACCAATCGCCTCTTCTTTAGAAGATACGTTTTTCACATTTTCCTTTTTATCCAGCTGGGTTTCAAGATGCAGCCTCTGGATCTCATCACGCAGACACTCACTGTCTCCTCTGCTGCAGGTCAGGGGGAAGCTGTACATTTTCTAAGTACTAGGGGTGAAAGTATGCATACCCTGTGCTGTTATTATGGATGATTGTGGAGACTGTTCCTAAGGATAATGTTTTTCTTCTTTCTGGACAATAATGCAGAATGCCAGCAATCAGGATCTGGTCATTTGGAAAAGATATAGGTTTTGTTTGCTGAGTCTGGAGAAATGCTGTACCTGATGGTTAGAAAGCTCATCAGATAAGTGGGGGTTGGGTTTTTTCTGATGTAGCCTTTGAACTCGCACTAAGAGAGCTAAATTATGTTACTTTTTGAGTGTGATCCAGGTTTTCAGGTGCTTGCAGAAGCCACCACTCTTCACAGTGTTCTGCGTTGTATTCCACTTCAAAAGTCTCAGTATTTTCCTATGCCATGATGAAAAAGTGAAACAAGTTTGGAATATCCCACTGAAGTGCAACAGGCTATGGAGCATACTCTTTCCTCCCTAGTTTTGATGAAGGCAGAACCAAAATGACACTTCTGTGAACTACACATCTGGAGGTGCTCTGCTGAAATGGGAAACCAGAATCCAGGCCTTGGAGAGTCATTAGCGTTTCCCATCTACATCCTTTCAGGGCAGTGGTGAAAAGCCCACGTCTTCCTCACATTCCAGCCCACGTGGTTACGTTCTGCCTAAGACAAAGTCACTTCATCTCCTAAAGGACGACAGTAGCATTGCTGGTCTCAGTGAAGATACTGGTCCAGCTCCAGCAATGAGCGGAGGCCTTGAGTTGCCATTGCTGTCCACCCTTTTAACTGCCAAGACCGCCTATGAAGTCCAGAGTCCAAGAGCTTGTACCAAATACCAAATATATCTGATTAGTGTTCATCAGGCCCTGCTGGAGAGCAGCAACTGGCTCTCAGGAGAGCCATAATCTGCCAAAAGAGCAGCTTTAAAAACCCAGAATACATATTTATGTCAGGACTGTGAAATGATGCATTTTAGATGTAGTGCTGTTCCACTGGCATTATTTATTAGGCAGCTTTAAGGAAAGTGAGAAGTTTTGTTTCTAAATCCTGAGTGCTAATCATTGGGAGTCCTCATTCCATTTATTTTTGTATTTTTAATTTTAGCTATTTGCACTTACGAACCTCACACTGGGGAATGAAGTGAAACAAATGGAGACAAAGGTTCCTCTCTTTATATGTTTGGGAACCTGCATTTTCCTCACACTGCAAATACGTCCCAACGCTGGAATAACAAAGAATCATGAATAGGGCTGAGAGAATACAAAGCCCAGCCACTTCTCAATGAATGTGCTGTGGCTACTGGTAAGAGCCACTGGTAAGACAAGAAAATACATCTAAAACCCATCGGTGCTCACCACCTATTTCCACATGGTTTGCAAGGAGTTTTACGACAGAGGCTTGACAGGATGAGGGAAGAAGGCTGTCAAAGGGTTAAACGTTTCCTGCCTTTAATCTAGAATCACGTAATATGGAATGAATGTTGCAGCTCAAAATGTTTCCTCACACTGACAGTTTCATGGTGAGAGGTCAAAGTGTGGGAGAGATGGGGAGAAAAGAGGGGGAGCGTGGAGTGGTGAGCTAGTAAACCCAGAAACACACAGATGCCCAGGGAAATAAAGAAGCTGGTTTCTCAAGCAGCTTCAGCCCAGCTGGAAGGGGCTGTGGTTGAGGCACAGTGTGTATGGCTTTAAGGACTTCCTGCTCTAGGTTGCCTCTGCTTCTCCCATGTGTGTGTGCTTCTGCTCTGGGCACAGTTCCCACGCTACATTGCAAAATATGCCTTGAGTTTCTCACAGTATCTCTGCCCAGACAGAAACTGCAGCTTCAGTCCTTCCTGCACCCTGCAAATTCAGGAGGTGGGACTCCTTTGGGGGTACTATACTTATTTTTCCTGCCTGTGTGGATCTTTTCCTGTGCTATCAGATCCATTTCGTACACCAAAGTGCTCTACCCAATGCGGCAAACTTCACTTTAAAAACTCATCAGATTTCAAATCACTTTGATTTTTCAGAGCAGCCTGATCTCAGCTCACTTCTTACACAAAGAGAGACTGGCCTGGCTTGAATTTATTTGCAGGCCTTCCTACAAGGACAAAGTAATCACTCATTCATGACTGTCACAATGTCAAAATAGATTTCTACAGATCAGTGCATCAGGTTTGCCTGTCTCCTTTGTAGTTTTCACCTCCTCCGCTGCAGGCAAAAGTTTCCATTTGGGGAATTTTTATTGTTTACTTTCTTGCTAATTAACCTAAACTTCTAATCACTGATGGATGGAGAAAAAAGGAGAACATAAACAATTACACAAACACTTCGGTAAACACATTTCGTTACCCCTCCTGCTTGAGCCAAACACAAGACTCAACCTCCCTGTTTTCACTCTGGGTTACTCAGTCCAGCCTAATTCCGTGTTTCCCTTTCTTAAATAACTCTGAGCAAGGCTATCCTGTGCTCCTTTGGTGGGACGATGTTTTTGCACGCAATGAGGTGTTGCATGGGTGTCAGAGCTGCCGGTGAGAAACATGTGGCACTTCATGGTCATGTCCCCCATAACATGTCCACCTCTGCAGCCCCTGGTGTGCACTAACTGGGCACTTATACATCAATGCAGTAAACCCACAGTTTATGCCAAATACACTCCTCCAGAGGAGGAGCCAAGCAAAGATAAAGACCCCCACCTCCTGAAATGATGGCAGTAACACAAAGAGATTTGGTAGATCAGGCTACTGCTGAGAAGAGTAAACTCTGCATCTTCCCACCAAATAATAACAAATGGCTGAAGGGAATCAGCTGACAAATCCTCTTGCTCAACACCACTCACCCCTAAGCTGCATGAAGAAAACAAACTCCTTTCATGGCAGGAAATCCTCAGGCCAGTTTGTCACCAGGGTTCAGAAAGATTTAAGTAACAGAGCTACTAACAGTACATTTTGACTGGTGAATGATACAGCCAGGAAATCTGTGGGCTTATAGGTACAAATCCTATTTTAAGGCTATGAGGCAAACGTGGGTTCTAATGCTTTCAGCATAAAGATGTGGCTGCTCCAAGGAGGAGGACTCTAGTACTCTTTTTAAGAGTCCTACAGGAAAACAATTCCTTATGATTTAGTAAAAGGTCAAACTCCTGCCCACAGCTCTGAACATTTTATTTGTAAAACGAGCCACGCAAAAATTCCCTGGGTGAGACCTACCAGTTTTCAGCATGCAGGTGCAGCCTTCGAACTGAACTGAAAGATCCTAATTTCAGTCTCTCTTTTTATGCTGCTATGTGTATTTTGGAACATCGTTTGTGGGATGCTACCAGTTCCTCTAGTCCTGTATCTTCACACTCCCTGTCTCTCAGGCGTGTTTTCCAGTGAGTGCAAGACACAGCGTAACCCAAGGGACCAAGGACACTGCAGGGTGTCGCTCAGGTTGTTCCACCACTATGTTTCGGTCACATAAAATTAAAATAATACTTCCTTCGTTTGTAAAGTGTTTTGAGATCTATTGATTTAAACTCCTGTGCGTAAACCAGGTGCCACACTGTTTTCAATATTCTATTGCTGCACCCTTGTGTGGAGAAGAGCTGATGGTTTGTTATTAATAGAGCAGGAAGCAGGGATTAAACTTTGCTCTCTAATCACAGACAAAAGCTTCAAGAGCTCTGTAGCTTCTGGGGTAAACCTAGGAATGAACAACTGTTTCTAAGGAAAGTGAATCCCAAAAGTAGAAACCCAGATTGATGTCTCGCAGGGAGCTGAATTATAAAGAGGTCAGGCTTGGCAGCCTGCCTCCTCCTCACCTTGTGAATATTCTCCAAGGGACGGATCTGGAACAGAACTGTTTTGACACAGGGTTTCCTGTTGCAAATAGTCTGTGCAGGCTCCACATCAAGCAGCTGGGATTTTTTTTTAATATGTGCCTAAGCCACATTTTCAAGTGGTGTAAATTGCCACAGCACCATGAGAGTCTTGCAGATCAAAAGAAATCCGGCTGTCAATTTTTATTAGCTGAGGATTCAACCTAGCCTGAAAATCACCCACAGCAAAAAATATTTTGGAGGCTAGGAAGGTAGTTTCACATAGGCAGACAAAGTAGGGCAGGCACCTCTACAAAGCCCAGGTTACCTCTGCAATTGCAGAGAAAACTTTGCAGAGGTAGCTTTTGTGCCTACCAGTTGCCTCCATTAAGTCACATGAAAAAAGTTTTGAGAGCTGTGTAAACAAAAGCTCTGCATGTTTAGTGGTTCTCGTATTTGCTTTCAATTCCTCATGCATATTTTGCATTCACTTTCCAGGAACAGCCCAGTGAGATTCATCCTGGCACAAGAGTTCCTGGTCACTAGGATTGAGGTCTTTAGGATATCACTTACCCTGTTGTGCAGCATCAGACTACTACGATGCACGTGGGAGTCCTGATCCACTGGTGGGCTACTGGGCTATCATAAAACAAATGATATCACAACAACAACCAAATAGATTATTTCTAGATTAGCCTTAGATGTGTTCGTACCTTCTAGAACAGTACAGAAGGTCGTGAGCTACCACTGGCCATGCCATCCAGACACACAGTGATTGCCCCCGCAGCCATACCAGACTCAGACCTGAAAGCAGCATAGCTCTGTTAGCACAAAGCTGCATTCTAGCTCATAATCCCTGCTTAACTGCAAAAATGTAGCACTATGCTAACATAGCTCTCCTGCTTCCAGTTTTGGAGCTGGTTTGGTTGGCATTAACTGAGGACTCGCTGCCCCACACTCTATTGTGTGCTGTGGACATGCCCTTGGAGTTACACAGCTGGGTATTTGTTCTGGAAAAGCTTGTACGCTCACCCGCTCGGCACAGAAACAATGCAGTGTGTTTTTTTCTCTAAGTGGTCATAATGAACAAAGCACAACCCATGCAATCATACAGCACTGCTCAACATCATTGGAGAAATACACAGAGAAAGAATTACCTCCCTGCTGCTTTTGAATAGCACAAAAAAAGTAAATAACCTTACCACAAGAATTCAGGGAGCAAAACTAAGCCTAAATTCATCAGTATTATCTCTGCCTTTAAAGTTCAAGCAGTGATTAACAAATGCTCTGTGGTATGAGCAGCCCTTACAGTTGCTGCACACTTACTCTGCTGTGAATTGGGTGTCAGGCACAGTGTGCCATAAACATCTAAACTCACCAGAATGTGTTCATTTCTTGTAACATCAATGGTGGCAGTGGCTACGCCACAGTGGTGCATGCCCAGAAATCCAGGTCTAAGAAAGAGCTATCAAATAAAAATAAACAGGGCTGTCTAGTCCAGTTATTTAGCAGGGCATAAAAGCAATTAAAGAGATACTGAGGAAACCAGTCATGGAAAATCTAGGTCATACAATTTAAATTTAGTTTTATGGTTATGTTCCTCCTTTAGTGTGTTTCCCTCCCTCTGCTTTACTGTTGTTTCTAATGACTGTGGCAGCTACACAAGCATGGAGATCTTTGAGTGCTCTTCTGACTATCAATGCCCAATTTACCTTTCAATGTTCCAGTAACTCCAGATGCCCCAATAAAGGCATAATCACTACCTATAAAGTAAGGAGCAGGAAATAAAGTGAACTAGAAGAAGCCACTTGGCCCAGGTCCATTATGTGAGTTTTATGAAGTCCAAACATTTAAGAAACAAACCATAAATTTAATACCAGCATATTTAAAGCAAATGTAGAGCAAAAAAGAGAGCCTTGCCACGGTAAACCTGTTTTTATAATATTAGTGCTTCTGTGTGCATGAGATTTTCCATTTTATTTCAGTGGATCAGCTTGTTGAATAACTTTTTTGCCTTGAAGTTCTAGGAATTTATGGAAGATACTTTAACCTCAATTCTAAGAAGCAGATAAAAGCAGCTTGAACATTGTCTAGCAATGTAGCTGTGGTTCCCAGATCACTGATGGTTTACAAGGCCCTGGTAAAAGACCTGCAATTGCCCTGCAGAACCACACCTTTTCAAATTTTCAACTCAAAATGCCAGGCAGGTGCTTGGCAATTTGCAGTCATTTCTTTACGGATAACAGCAGTCTATAGCCCCACAAATCTGGGAATTGGTAGTCTAGGCCAGATCAAAGGAAGAGTAACAGCAAGTCATTTTGCACTCTACTAAGACAATATATTATATAATAAATGATTATTCTCAGTTCTTCATTTGTAACTAATTTCTTTGACATCCCCTCCACAGACTACGGAGGCAGTTATGTGTCATTGAAAACACAGTTTTATATTGTACCACTTTTGACTGATAGAAGGGCTGTGTGGAGGGGTATGCTTTACACCAGAATTTAGGGTCAACATTTTCCACTACCAAAGTCCCAAACTATGTGCTTTAGCTGCCCCCACTCAGGCATCCAAATAAGCATCTGAGGATTTAATGAAGGAGGATGGCTCTTCACCAGATGTCCATGGACATATGATTGATTTAGGCTATATGGACATCAGGGTAGAATTTGGCAAAAAATCAGCTGGGAAGTTAGTAGTTAAACCACAGAAAACAAGGGTTGTTATAAGGATTTCACTGGAAAACTGTTTAGAAGATAAATATTAAGAGAATGGACTGAAAAGGGCTGGACTGGTATGGGCCAAATACTAGAATTTCTGAAGAGTCAGACTTGGAACCAATCCTTTTTATGAATGGCCCTGGCACAAAGTGTCAGAACATGTGAGTAAAACTTGCTGATGGTGTAAAGCTGGCAGGCACCATCAACATACAGCAGGATCAGAGCGCTCTACAGGAAGAATGGCATTCCTTTGGGAAACTGAATCATGGTAATAGGATGTAAGGGCAAAACGCCTAGGAACCGAGAACAAGAATTTCTCCTCTAATCAGTCAGAAGCAACACAGGAAAAGAAAAGCCAGAGTATATTACAGTAGCACGCATGGATATCAGTGTGGTGCAGCTGTGAAGCAGGAAATGTGATCTGAGAATGTGCTGGGCAAAGTAATTACAGCAAAGGCTGGGCTATGAGTGGCACTGTACACGGGCTGCCTGAGACCTTCCCCCAAGTACTGCTCACCCATATTCACTATAGGACAGGTGCAGGCAGAGGAATTACTGAGGGTAGGAAACCTGTCATATCAGAGGAAGCTGAAGCCGTGAAATATTTTTGTATCTTTGACCTCCAAAGATCCTGGACCAGGCTCAAAATGTGTTTTTATGTCCACGTGGCACAGCACATTATGCACCAAAATACTAGCTCAGTATTGAGCCATCATGTGGTTGGATGGTTGGTGGTAGGGTTATATACACAGATCCTGTGCCCCTGCTGGAGCCTCCACCTCCTTGTTGTTGCCCCCCAGGCTGCTTCTCTCCAATGTGGTGACACAAACATTTCTGCAGTCACCTGGGAACAGAGTCAGAAATGGAACACCCAAAGAACAATGCGTCAACAATAAAAAAAAGGTCATTTTTCAAGATCAGTTCTCTAAACAGTCAAAGATGTCTGGAGTGCCTTGAAATCTGAGCTCTGCTCAGCCAGTGATGACTTGGGAATCTCAGCAGAATTGCATTTTCAGTGTTGAGGCAGGTTTTCACAAAGGTGCCCTGTTTTGGCTTGTGGAAAGTATACTGAGAAGAGACAAAGTTACTCACTACATTGACACCCATTAGAGTGGTGAAGAAAAATTTGTTAGCTAAGGAACAGCATTGAGCAGGAATTACTGAAGAAAGTGGCTGTGAATTCCCACGTCTGGGAATTAGAAGCTGGTTTCTATCCATGGGAGCAGGTGAAGGTCTGGAAGAGCCTCCCAGTGGGGAACAAGCACTTTAACTGATTTTAAGAGAGGGTTTGCCCCTTAGGGACTGTACAAGACAGCTTTGCAATAGTTGGAATATTTTTCACTCAAATATTGATCACACGATGTGCAAGACAGGAATTGACAGGCTTGAGAGACTTTCTTCTTGGAAGGAACAAGTCCTAAAGGAAGTGGGAGAAGGGCGGATCCTAATCTTTTATGCTAAACTCTTGCACTGCATTCATCCCCATACCATTCTTCACTTCAATATTAATGTTTTCCATCCTGGCACATTGACTCCAAGGGTTTTAATTACACAGAAAAGAGGAGCTGGACACTACGGCTAAAAAGAGATGGTTGTGATAAGGATGACTGATTCGAAACAGAGAAAAATTCAACTCAAAATTATAGACAAGGGATAAACCAGGATTTTCTTCTGCACCACCTTAAAACTGCAGCATAAAGGGATGATGCAGAGATTTCTTGTAGTGCTTCCTTATTCAAGAACCCATGGCCTGGCTGAAGGTCCCAATGAATTCCTACTGTCCACAAACCTGCAATGACACCTACTGGTAACCAATCAAAGATGTTCCTGCTCACCAACTATGATTCTGCCTGCTCCCAAAAGTTAAAAAGATGTATTTTTCTATCCCAGCTTTCCATCACCAAGCTTCTCCACAGTGGTTTTGTACATTATAGTGCAGGAAGCTGGGCTCTGTTTAGCCTGGCCTTTTTGCAAACCACTCATTTACCATTTCTGGCTTCTTTCCTGAGCTGAATGACCCATGGCAGGATATGTGCCTGTGTGTGCCTAAGGAGTGTGTGGGCACTGGGACCTCATTGCTCCTCTTGCCTTGGGTCAGGCCAATCGGATGTGTATGGTATGAACCTTAACTGCTCTCTGAAGGCCTTGGAAGGTGATCCTCTGTATCTGCAGTTCTCAGTGATAACACCTAGAAAATAAACCATCCACTGGTGAGATGAGACAAGCATCACTTCAAATAAAACAGTCCCAGTGCAGACTGCAAGGGAAACCAACAGTATTTGGTAAAAGTCTTGTTTTAGAACCTAACACTGGAAAGTTTCAGAGCCAGTGATAGTGTATTTCCTTCAAAAACCTTTCTTTCCTCCCTTAAAATGGAAACTTAGACAAAATATATTCACAAAATCTGTGGCGGACTGATGGTATGCTAAGCAGTTCACAAACCAAAGAAGGCAAGAGACATGACCAAACTGTGAACAGCCTCAATCCTCAGCTCAGAGTCAGCATTAGGCTTTCTGATTTTGAAGAAGTAACACAGAAAGAAAGGGAGGAGTGAGGAGGGAGAAATACATTCTGAAAGCTGGATGGCTTTTAATATGTATTCTGTCAGCCTGCTGGAACACCGCAGAATGATTAACACTTGTACAGGGTGCCATAAATCACAGGAAAAATAAAAGCAAAGTAATTAGACTCAGGAATCCCACATGAGATTTCCTTACTGAATTCCTCAGATTTGTCCCAAATTTTAAAGTGTTTCTTTTGTCTTTTTCAAACATATTGCTGGGTGGCACGACAGCCATGCATAGATAATGAAAGTTCCCTAAATTATTTCTAAGACTGCAACAGCTGATTGGAATTATTCATTTGCATTAAAGAAAATCTGCAGCGAGAACGTTCTGTATTTATAAATAGGTGAAGAGTTGGACAGACGGATTATGTGTTGGCATCCCTGAGGAGTACACGGCCTAGATTAATTTCATTAACTTTGGATATCTACAGAGTAGACATAAATACCTGAGGGCTCTTTTTGCAACTCCCCTCTACAACTAAGAGAAATGAGTACTGGAAGTGCACACTTCATCTCCTCTCAGACATCTGGAAATACCTCTACCAGGGTGGGATGAATTGTGCCTCAGAGAAGAACCTATTTTTCCCTTATATGGAGACATCATATATAGCAACCTTATACAGTACCTAGAAAAACCTTGTATAAAAGATCCTATAAGAAAAGTCTGGATAGCTACCTGGCATGGGAAATACCTAGTGTGAAGAAATTAAATCTCTCCCATCATATTGAGAGACTTTCTTGCAACAGCCTTTGCTGAACATAGCACGAATTTCTACTGCAAAGGCATAATGAGAGCTCTCATTAATTCCTTTTATGAAGGGACTGGGATTTTTTGATTAAATTTTCAACTGAAGTAAGTACTGTGTTGTGATATATTATGATCGCATCAGCCCACATACTTTAAGGCTTACCTTTACCTCTTTGATTAACACAAATGAGACTCGTCACACCCATAACAACGGACAGTCCAGTATCTCTTACAACTACTAGAACTGATTTTGTTTACATTGATTTTTTTTGTTGCTGGTTTTGTTGTTGTTGTTGTGTTGTTTTTTGTTGCTCCCCCCCAAATCACCTCATGGTTAAGGATTCCTTTTGTTTGAGACATCAGGAGCTAAGTCAGCTGCAGGTCCCTACAAGTTTTCCCTTGCATTAGGCATAGTGCTTCTGGGAGCTGTATGGCTACAGTCACTCAAGGGCAGTTCCTACAGCAGACTGCAGAGCATCGTTTGAGCCCTTAATTTGGGCATAAGTAGCATTTTGCTCATCCCAAACTTTCTATGGTACAATGATGTGTAGAACACACTATCTTTTTATATGTCTCCAGGAAACAGTTTAGCTTCCAAATGGACTAGTTTGTCCATGGTTAGAACAGAGAGCTAATATAGTATTTACTTAACTTGGCAAATTTTGAAATCTTCCTTTAATTAGAGCTAAATACGGTCTGTTCTTGAAATTCATTTATTTATACTGCTCGGCGTCCCCACTGATATAATCAAATGAGAACTCTGCCTACAAACATGCTTTCCCTCCTGCATTTAGGGCTCATGACATTCCACAACACTTTGAGGCCAAAGTCTGCGACTCTAGAGAACCAATTTCTTGGCAGGAATCACTTCTTGTGAAAATATTTTTGGCCCAGAATGACAAGGCTTATGTAGCTCCCCACAGTTTCCTATCACTAAAATACCCCAAGCTATTATGGAATGAAAAGGAGTCACGAGGCTACGCCAATGTCCTCTGGATCACTGAAAATCTAAGAAGTTGATCCAATTTAAGACTCTGTCCTAAGAAAAGATGGGTTTCTTTTTTTCCCCAAAATCACACTACGATGAAAACTTTTCTAGCCACATAAGATAACAGCATCTTGAGGGTGAAAGAAAAACGCTACCTGTTACCTCACTTGCATGAATTGCCAGAACTGAAATGCTTGTTTTCACAGAAACAGTGAGCTTGAAAATGAGCAGTCACCATCCAAACCCACTGAAGATACACTGTGATTTGATGGGATTAGCAGCCCTACTGAATTAGCAGCTGACAAGCTACTACAACTTCAGCTTCTGCATCCCCACCATGTGAGCACTTGAGCTTGAATCCCCCTTCCCAGTAGCCAAGATGGTGCAACCTTAAAGGACCAACTAATCTGGACTAAATCTTAATGGAGAGAGGCAAATATTAATGTTTAGGAGACAAACATCCTTCACACAAAACTCATCGGGACATATGCTGTCAAAAAGTGAAGGCACCCAGGTGAGGGAAAAACTTGGTTCTTTATAAAACTACTGCAGAGGTGGTGCTTTTTGGATCAGTTTCTGAAGCACGTAAGCAGAGGGATGCCCAGTTACCATCCTTGAGCATGACTGGGATAACCAGGAGATTAAAATCTCATGAATTTACACGTGGTAGCAGCATTCTCACACATACAGGGAGGCTGCAGGGAAAATGTGTGTGTTTCTTATTGCATAATGCCCTGGGATGTGGCAGACACCACAGAAACCCCGTGAAAAGTCTCATTAGAGGCAACACAGCGAAGCATCCTGAGGCACACTGTGAAAACAAACAAGGAAAGGATATTACTTAGCAAAGGCCAAGACTTCACATAGTGCACCATGAGCCTCTAACCCTTTCTAGGTATTTTTTCCCTTCAAGGTCCAAACCTGAGCATTATTCCTTTACTTTGCTGGAGACAGGAGGATGGTGTCTCTGGATGCCACCATATACAAAGAGAGGCAGTTTCTGGATTTTCTCAGGGTGCAAAGCTTGACACAGAAAAACCTAACGCACAAAAGTCCCCTTTTCTCCACCTTTTATAATCATTTATACCTCTATAAAGACAGGGAAAACAAATGACATTTCACCAGTACAGCACTGTGGCATTCTAGTGATGCAAGTAGCAACAGAAAGTTTTGCAAACCCGAGAATCAAAGCTGCTGGATGCCAATATGCAATTAATGCGTTTTCATTTGCTACTTCAAGTTTTATTAACGTAACAGAAGAATGAGGGGTTCAGAGATGAATTAAACACTTCACACCAATAAGATTCAGATTTTTTTTCTTCTAAAATCTTGCTATTTTTGAGCATACAATAGAAACCTCATTCATGTTTATAAATATTTAAAGGGTGAGTGTCACGAGGATGGAGCCAGGCTCTTCTCGGTGACAAACAATGATAGGACAAGGGGTAACGGACACAAACTGGAACACAGGAGGTTCCACTTCAATTGGAGAAGAAACTTCTTCTCAGTGAGGGTGACAGAGCACTGGCCCAGGCTGCCCAGAGAGGTTGTGGAGTCTCCTTCTCTGCAGACATTCAAAACCCGCCTGGACGCCTTCCTGTGTAACCTCATCTGGGTGTTCCTGCTCCGGCAGGGGATTGGACTGGATGAGCTTTTGAGGTCCCTTCCAAGCCCTAACGTTCTGTGATTCTGTGAAACCAAATGTCTCTGTCAGGATTAGGCCATAAGCCACCCATGAAAAATAAGCGTTGCCAAATTTAAACTGTCCCAATTTTTTATTTTTTTATTTTTTCCCTGTCAGCAAACAAAACCCCATCGGCTTGTTTACACAGAGCAGCAACCAGCTTTGCAATTAAGTAAGGCAAAAATTCAACAGCTGATTTGCATTATTTTCCATGCAAATGGAGCATCTATCAAGCCAGCAGAAATGTAGGAGCCACCAATTCTCTCCAAGGAACAACACAGGGCAGGTTAAATTGCGCTGCTTGTTGATATACAAAGAGGAACCACAATAAAAGAGCAACGCAGTATGAAGGGCCAACTGTTTCCATTTTCCTCTGAGAAGCTGTTGGTAGGAATTAGAAACTGTTACTCACTGCAATGTGTGGGAGCATGACACAGAGAATAATCAAGATTATTTTCAGTGAGAGCTTTTCTAAATTCGTAAACAAATTTATTAAAAAATTAGCTCCTTACTGGAAATCTGCTGAAGCCAGGGTTGTCTCAGAATGCACCAAACACAATGTTGGTGTTCGTATAATAGAGAATGATAGTTAAAATCCCAGAAAACTACCATAAATATGGGGGGAAACCCATTTGATGTCCCGACAGCTGGGTATTCCATCAAAGCTTGATCAGCCAATATGGGAAATGACAGCTCGGGGTCAAAGTCTCTTTATTTTTGAACATTTCCAAACGTGACGCATTAGGACTTAGCTTACTATGGAGAGATTTAAACTGCAGGCTAAGACCTAAGCACAGCTTCATGTTTGGATCAAACTGTTGGGTTCGAAGTGTTTCAACTATTTCTGGCCATCTTTTCATAAAGCCTCAGCTCTGTGGGTATTTGTTCTGTGTATTTTTATGTGGAATCAGGACCAATTTCAGATTACGACACATAGCTTTGTGAATCTGCATAGTAAGGGCGTATTGCTATTGTTTGGAGAAATGTTTGATGATCCAATTTAAAAAAAAAGACCCAACATTAAGGAAATCAACATGGTGTTAAGAACATTCAAAAGATGAGATCACGTAACCTTACCTTTTCTGTCTGTTATTTACAGCGGGTAGGCAGAATTCTTGCAGTTGTGCTTTTCGACAACCTCTATATATTTTGTCAGAAATCTTTGTTTCTGGAATCTTTCTGTGTTGTCATGGAAATTATCACCATGTCCCTAAGACGAGGATAACAACTTTATGACAAATTACAGGAGATAGGGAAGGAGAATATTTTGGCATAAGACAACGCTTACAAGGGAAAAAAGAAAAAAATCACACAACATTTTTGCACCTTTAAAAGGCATCCAGACAAAGGTTACTCTATAATCCCTGTCCATTCTTTAAAACTAGGCAAGTATGAAAACTAGAAATCTGCATAAGATTTTACTTTTTGCTGGATTTAATATAGGGCAGTCCAGGGAAGATTGGCCAGGCCATGTCAGGCTGCTTCCAACCGCCTGTCCAAAGCATCATGCACCAAAATCTAAGCACAAAGCATGCCAGAACACAAAGATCTCATTAAGATTACCTACCATGTTAATATCTGAATTTTGCAGACTATGTGCAATCACCAGGTCTCTAAACATTTATAAAATTAAAATTAAAACCTATAAACAGACTCGATGAATGAGATCCTGGATAAAAAAAAACCTCTTAGTAATGAATTGAAAGTATTTTTATTGTTTTTTTTCTGATATTGATATTCAACACGGTAACTACTTCAAGAATTTGGAGTTTCAAAATTTAATTTTTCTCGCTACCTTCTAATTAGCAAAAACATTTTTTGTCATTTATAAAGGGAAAGATTTTTCACACTAAAAGAGATTTGGCCAAGTGAGATGGTGCTAAAATAAAACACAAAAAATCCCAGGTGCGGTGTCTCCTTTCAAGGCGATTTCCTGTGTTCAACCAGCAATGTCAACCACTTACCAGTAGAGGGCAGACGCTGACAATAATTTGAGGCCCCAGCCCTAAAGCCCCAGAAAGTTTGTGGTTAATTAAAGAGCTAAAGCTGAGAAAAGGAATAGGATGCATGTTAAGACCATAACTTACTCATGTGTAAGATTAATAAAAGCTCTCCAAACGGCAATCATTGCAGCTGACATAAAGGAAGGAAGCTTATGGCTCAGGGACTAAACCTGCTACTTGAAAACCAAAACAAAACCCCTTATTTTATTTGTGTCAGACAGTAATTTCAGTCCAATTAATTATTTCAAAAGAATAAAGAAACTTCCATGTCTGAAAACCACACACAAAATATTGGTTCAACACAAACCAGCCTGGCCCTGGTAACTGTGCCAGCTCCAAAGAAGCTGAACCAGTGGCACTGGAGTGGCTTTGAAGATGTGAATGGGTGGCTAAAGGCCTGCACAGAAGGACCAGGGAAAGCCAAACAAGCCTTAAAGGCACAGCACACCCCCTTAGACCTGATAGCATCCTTTAGCCACTTCAAAAGAGCGCAGGCCTGTTTGATATTCACTTGTCCTCCTTGAATTTGGAAAGATGTAAACAGAGCAGGGCCAGCAGCCTTGAGTCGAATGCAGGAGTTGCAGAGGGAAGTGGGAGGGGAGCGTGGCACAGCTGGCCCGCTCTGGCTGTTGTCAAACGGGAAGGTCTATCTGGTGCTGGCCCCTGTAGATCAAACAAAAGATACAGCCCCTTTGAGAATATAGGATATATACATTTGGGAACGTCCTGGCCTGGCACAAGATTACAGTAGAGGATTTGGTGCCAGACCTACTTTGCTCGCTGTTGGGACTTTGGTGCAAGTCTTGAGAGTTGGCCAGCTTCTCTGAATGGCCCCACTCCTGAAATATACAGTCCTCAGCTTTTGTAATAAGGAATACACTTTAAACAGCCAAAGAAGAAAAACCAAAAAACGTAACCCTAAAGGATCCAAATTCAGGAAGAAAGCAAAAATAACCCTGTGTTTATTATTGTTAGGTTAGTGAGAATTTTATGAAACATCTCATAGTTGGATGCCTGACTCATGATACTTAAAAGCTTGAGGATGTCAAAGCTGTAATTATTTACCACTGGAAAATCAAAGAGAAACACCAATTTTCATAAACCTCAAGCTTCAGAACTTAAGCCAATATCTGCTTGCACCAAGAACCTCTTTTATGTAGGTTATTTTAGAAAGGCTCTTTATGGAAATTCCTCTGAAACACCCTGTCCTGACGTCTGCTGGAGGTGGCAAACAAGAGTAAATGAGCCACGGGTCAGACGGCTTAGCAGTTCCTTGAGCAGTAAAGGTGCCTGCTGACCAAAATATGTGGTCAGCAAAACATGCTGAATAATTCCTCAACAGCATCACTGAAGCCACGCCTGTCAAGGCTGAGGTGTCACCACTTCTGTTGCTACTCTGTTAGAAAATAAGTGGGGGGATAAAGCACTTTGCCTGAGCTTTTGTGAGTTGATATTTCTCCCCAAGCCCTTCACCAAGAGAAATTTCTCCTTGTGCCACAGGCTCTGTCTCCACAGCCCTCACTCAGACTGCCAGCCTGTCTTTAAAAGTACCTTTTTACAGCTCCCACAGAACCTTCACAACAGCTCTTGCTCTGCAAAATAAATTCCTGTTGCACTTCCGCACTTCCTCTGCTCTTCAGTCAGATCCCACCTCCTTCCTTCTGGCTCAAAATTGGGGTCACTTTGACCATTTCCTGATACTGACATTGCAGAGCAGGTCTTGTAAATCCCATCACTGTTCCCAAAAAGACTTCAGGGACCAAAAAGCTAAGGAAAAAGTATCTTTGGTTAGTGAAGTTTTCCATTTCCCCTAATTTTTAAAATTCAGGTGGGATGAGCTTCCAGGCTCATCTCCGAACGTGGTCACTTGAGCAAACAGGGGCCTACTGTGAAGCAAAGGAGAACGACAGAAACAAGAGATCTAAAGGCTCCTGTCTGTATGCTCTCAGGCTTCTTCCCTTTGCTCTACCAGGGCACCTTACATTAAAAGGAACCTCACAGTTTAAAGGTCGGGTCAGTCTGCAGCTGGCTATGAAAAGCGCACCATGAAAATGCCTCAGCAGTGAGCGAGTGGCTGGGTGGAGATGGCCTATGCACAGCCCCTCCGCAGCTATTGTTTGCCATTTTGTCTGAATAGGTTTGCAAGCCTCTTCCATGAAGAGCTGAGCTTTTCTCCTCCTCTGCTACTGACTTCTCCCACTTTCATGTTTTGTACTTCAGAGCCACGCTGTTTCGGGAGCCAGGGTCAGCACAAGGTCATGACTTGTGACATGAGGTTAATGTAGTTGTTAAGTAACAACATGAGTCTTTTCAATGGCATGAATATTCCACCCCACCCTCTCCCAGACACACACACACGCTTTCTGTCTCAGGGCTGAAGCCTCAGCTGAATACTTGTTTAATGTACGGGCTACCACGCAAGTCCCTTGGACAATATGCAGTACGTAATCATAGACATAGTTCAATTAGCACATACCCCACAAAATAAGCTATTTAATACATAGCATTGAAAGATTTCCCATAGTTTTAAAAATTTGGGCAAATATTGTGACTGCCTTTTGATAGCTGAAAAGGAATGATAAATGTTGACTGTCCTGTTGACGCCACATTGTGAACAACAACAGTAAAGTGCGGGTTGATCCAAATCTCTAAATTTGCTGAACATCTGCAGTGTTCATTTACTTTAAGCGGGGCTGCATATGCTTAGGAACCAGCTTAAGTGATCTGGAGGAGACTTTTGGAGATGGAGACGTGAAAATCATAGCATAGTATTGCAAGTTTGCAAATATTTGCAGTCAAAGCACTTTGATCAAAGAAGGTTTTAGAAAGTGTCAAGCCAAAATGCACTGAATTTTTCTTCTGCTCTCTTCTGAAAAACCGCTAACAAATGCATTATTGGAGAAATATCTTGGCTGATATTTCCCTTTTCTATCTTCTGTGCTTCAGATGAACATACTCCATGTAGTCCATAATATTCTGGCATAAATGACAGCAGGATGCTGGATCAGATATTAGCATCATAATATGGTACAAGGCCCCTGTTTGATAACCATATGCAAGTGTGAAAGGGGCAATAGTTAGGGCTGGAGAAGAGAAATCCTACCGACTGTCTGCTTTGCTAATGACACAGCTTTGTCTGTGCGTCTCAATTCTGAAAGGGGTCTCAGAAAAGCTATTTACCTACCTCCCTTAATCTGATGGGAACCTTTTGATCTCAGCTGGGTCTGACCACTCAGTTTACAAAGTACAATTAAAGACAGATAAAGCCTCTTGAAAGCAAATCATTCGAATCAGAAGACCCTGGAAAAGCCACCCAACGATCTTAAGTAAAAAACCTGCAACTTTAATGACTAAGATTTTGAATCTAAGATCACCCCTGAAAGAAGAAAGCTGCTGAGGCAATCTATACCTGATGTCTGGCTCTAAAGGTGAATCAGAGCAGCAAGGCAAAGCAAACCAAACAGTACAACTTCCCTCCAATGAAGATAAATGAAAATCCAAATCTATAATTTTAACAGACATCTCTATCTGCAGTAATCACACAGCTGCAGACTTGCAAACTCGTACTACTGTGTCAGATTTGTAAAACACCAGGTATTTCACAGCTACATTTCACAGTCTGACAGAGCTATCAGGAAGAGAAAGCAGATCTCATTTCTCCACAAAAGTAGAAGTCAAAGCATTTTGAAATGGTTATTATTGTCAGAATTGGGAATACAATGCAATTTTGGGCTGCAGTATAAGTTGCAAAGCTATGGCTTAGGGTTCACAGCCAATACTAACCAGTAGAAACACGGACATTCAGAGCCAAATTCCTCTTTGACACAAGTCCCTCTGGAGGGTGCCGTGCTCTAGCACTGTCTCACAAGGTGACACCCCCAAGCAGGGCCACTCTCATCACCAGAGATCCCCCAGGTGTCAAGGACAAGGAAGGAAATCAAGCTGTGCTGTTTTTCTCTTCAGTTGTTACCCAATTGATGGGTGCGGTGGTGAAGCTATGGAATGAGGCTCAAAGGACCGGCACCTATCAAGCGCTGCATTGCTTTTCTCTCAGACCTCCAACGAACTATTGGAGATGAACTCACAAAACAAGTACATTAATTTACTGTTTTGCGTACAGCCTCAAGTGTTATTTCAGAATCTCTTCTGTGTTGCTTGCTCAGTGATAGCATTATTGTTCTAGATGGGTCTGATATTCTACAGAAACCAGAGGTACGAGGTTTTGCTTTAGACAATTGTCACTGAAGTAGCTTTAAAAGCAATTGTCATGGTTTTATGTGGATTTTCATGAACTTACAACAGGTGTCCAGTTATAAAGCAGCCTACAAAACATCTGTGAGAGGCACCGGAGAAAACAGTTGGTTCCTATACACCACAGATGCATAGACAGCAGGCCAGTTAAACACAGCAGGGCAATTAGGGGCTCAAGGGGACTTGGGCTTTTCTTTCCTGAAGATGTAGTGAACTGTTTATGAGAGGGAATGGTCAGAGCCAGATATGGGGCAAACTACAGTCAGCACAATCTGTCTCTTTCTTCCTTGCTCTGCAGGTGATTCCTAGTCTTGACTTGCAGCTACTCCTTTCTTCCAGCTACATTAACTTGCCATTCTATTCAACACTCACCAAAGGGCTCAGGTCCTCTCTGAATTCCAGCTAAGAGTGACCAAATAGGGCCTGGATCCACCAGCCAAAATATTACCTCTAGCCCATGACAATTTTTTTTTCCCCAGCCTTTTCTCCAGAAGAGTGATTCTTCTTTGCTATTTACTTTCTTGGTAGAAAGTAAGACAATGCTCATTCCCTGGCTCTTACATTTCTGCTGTCAGATTCTTCGTCAAGGCTCTCACTGTTGGTCTGTGATCCCTGCAAACTATTAGCGGTGCATGTAACACGGATGGTATCAAGTGTGTCAGTACTTAAAACCAAATGGTAATGTGTTTTGTTCAACTGCTGCTTGTTGGGGAAAATATTTATGTCAATGACCTAAACACCAAGCAGGGAAAAAAAATATTTACAATTACCTCTGTGTGTTACACTATGATGGAAAAAAAATTAGGTAGACTAGTAAAACTTAAGTACCAAAATACCTCCAAAGAGACAGTAACCCTAACAGCGTTCTGTGTCTGAACACTGATGTGCTTTTGAATGGCATCTTTCATAATGTCACCAGGCTTTTGAAGTAATGCAATAAAATACTTTTTATATATATATAATGAGGAGAAATGAACAAAGGAAAGAGCTTTTGAGCATGAATATTTTAAGTAAAGACAAAAATCTGTCACTGAAATAAATTTCCATAATTAATTTGTGGAGATAAGGGTAACTGGGTAATGTACTATGCATTAATACAACCAGACTGAAGAACTGCAGGGCAGAGCCCAGTACAGAAACATGCCAGCAGAGGGTACTCACACTTCGAACATCCCAGCACCAGCACTGAAATGCTCCTGGGGCCTGCAGGGACAGCACTGGAGGACAGTAGGGGACCTTTGAGAATAAGTAAAATACTGAAGTGAGTGAAAGAATGCTCAGAGCTGTTTACCACTCTCCTGTCACTAAAGAGTTTCATTAGGAGCAGCTGTGAGTAATGTAGCAAGAAAAGGAATGTAAATCAAACTTTGAAAATGTTGCCAAAGACAATGATTTATAGGTTGTTTCCAAAAAGCTGCTCTTTATCCCTCAGTCTTCTTAGGACAAGCAGAAGGTTGTAACTATTACAAAACAGTTAGATTGATGAAACTATCATAAATGTATTTGTTACGCTTTGGTAGCTAAAATGTTACAGCTAGGGGAATACAAGTCCAAGTGTAAGTAATATTATCAGTGCACACATGCTCGTACGAATACAGGATATAACCATGCTTATATTATAATATATAATACCTAAGCACTGAGGGGTTTTTTATTATAAAGGCAGCTTGAAAGCAGAGAGCAATAAGAAAAGTTCATGCTTCAACTACTGCATGATCAACCAACTTGGACTTCACCTGCCATATTTAGAATAATCTCATCTTCATTTGTTGCAGTCTGACCATATGGTAAGAGCTCGAGAACTCTTTTTCTAAAGTAGCTTGGTGTCATATAAGGACAGGTATCCAACCTGCTCCTTAATTTACTACCTAGACTCCCTTGCAGTGTTGTTTTAGTGAAGCAGAGAACATACCTGTTGCAGAGGTACTGCTGTATTGAGCAATTTCTCAAATTCTAATTTAAAAGTAACAGAACTGTCTTGAACATCCAGTGCTGAAAAGAAGAGCAGAGAAGTATATTAGTATAAGCATTTCTGTTTGTGCATAGACAACTAACCATAATTAATATAGCTGACACTTTAAAAAATTTATTCTTTTCTTATTTGATCCAAAATACTACTTGGATTTCCCCCTGCCCATCCTTGTTTTTATTTTGGATGGCAAAAACATGGTAGACACACACACTGCTCTGTGCTAAGAGACATGGAAGCAACATCTTGACACCAAAAATCCCCAAGAAAAAGGAGTTTCCTTACGATGTGTTTATAAGATAGCCTTTTAATTAACCAGTATTTAACAACACAAAATTACTGAGTACCAAGTTGCCTTTTACCTTGTTTTGAACCCTAAGCACCAAATTAACTGCTACTGTAACATCACTACTTCAACATACAGTCATATCAGAGATAAATATAGCATGCCTGGCTTTGACTTGGGGTCTTATCTGGCAAGCTTGTCAAAAAATTCCACACATAGGCCTTCCTCTCCCCAGCAGCAAATGAAATGCTTCAGGAAGCCTTACTTTTTTGTAGAAAGCAAGACAACTGCTGCACCAATTTTCACAATTATCGAAAGAATAAAGAAATATACACTCTGATGTAAATAAAAATAAAAGCAACCCCTTGATTTCTATTAAACACAGACTTTCTTTGTAGTGCTATAGTGACTAAACTCCTATATACCTCCATTTCTAAATTGGTAATGTGAATTGTAAACTGGGAGACTGCAAGGAGGCGAATCTGCAAATTAATATCTGCAAACTGCTTTTTGATGATTAGGTAAAAAGAAATTGAGAAGGACTGATTATTATGAGTACAGAAGGCAAACTTGCTATGGTCTCATCAGCAGAGGGGAACTTCCATGCAAGATGAGGAATGTAGTTAGACCAGAAATTAAAGATGTCATGGGAGCTACAAAACTGAAAGAAAACATCTTCAACCACAGGAGACAATTGCTTTATCCATGAGATGGAGCTGCCAGTTGAAAATACTGTTTCTGGTAATTAATTTTTGAGATATATTTCAGTCCTACAGTTGAAGAAATTCTTCTTAACTAGCTAAACCTTCGTATACAGAGAAATAATTTGCATATCCCTCACTCAATCAGGGGTGCATTTATAGGTATGGCTTTTTTCCTTTTTTAATATACAAGGATCATTACTTTGACCCCTGAATCTTCTGAAAAATGTAAAAAGGACAGTACTAGAAGTGAGCGCTGATTTCTCGTCTTGGTAGTTGAATGGATTTAATATAAATTCCCTTCATATCAGAAAACACACTAGGATATACACCAGACAATATTCCCACAGCAGCTGGTTCTCAAATACATCTTGTCTGAGGAGGAAAAACAATGTAGTTATCGCATTTCCTTATGAGTTCAGAGCAGGGCTCCAGATTTCAAACAAAAATTGATGTTAAAATGGGCTATGACCAAAAAGAGCAATTTTAATTTGGGTGCAAGGCATGTACTTCAATAAATATTATATGATAGATCTGTGCTCTGTTTCACCTGACATCTCTTGAGTTTTTATTAAAATTATTATTAAAGGTATTTCTTGCATACAGGCAGCAAGATTTTTCTTACTGTATGCACCAGTGAATCAAATTCAGGAGAGATGGACTTATATCACCAACTGGCATGCTGACGCCTCCTTTCGGAGTCAGGTCCATCATAGGAACATTGTGGTGAAAACACAAATGAAAGCTCTTCCTGTGAAGGTCTATTAAAATACCTGACTGCAGTCGTAGATGTACTCTATTTCATAAAGTAGCTGTTTCATATCACAGTCAGATTCCTTCATTATTCTGGTAAAAACATTTTTACTCTCAGTATTTTGGAGCCCATGCAAGTATGGAAGACTGAGCTGGAGGGACTCACGCCTTACCCAAAACTCTTTTATTACATTCAGACTGCAGAGTTCTAATAATGAGAGCCAAACAAATCATTCACAATAAGAAAAACCTGACTCAGTAGCTTTTTTGCTAACCTTCAATGGAAGATGTGTATTTTCTTAAGTTAACTCACCACTGGAATGTATTTAACAAGGTCCTTCTTCCTAAGTCATGCATAGTTTACATTCAAGGCAGGCTCCTAAAACTGGCCAGAACAGTCTCTCTAGGCTGCTTACATTGCTTGACAAGATGAGCCTATAAAATACTGGTCAATATTCTTGTGTACAGAAACACAAAAGAGTTGGTTTCTGCAAATCATGACTTGAGTGTCTGGGGAGAGAACTGGCTGGAAGAGAGGTAGTACAGGAATATTCTGTGTCAAACAGAGGTACCTTATTTTTACTGAACTCACCACCATTTCCTGCGTCTGAATTCAGTTTAATGGGAAGCATAACACAGGACTTTCATTACTGCAGAGATTCATAATTATGGCCATGTACTATATCTATACAAACTCTCAGAAAATCTGAAGCATCTGGTCCCGAATTTAAGATGGCACCTCTGCAGAATTACATTTCTCCAGAAAAGAGCCTGAAGTACACATTACAGAAACGTGTAGGACTTAACAACTGGGTCTGCCAAAAAAATGCCTGGTAACAGTTCCAAGTTGTGGCAGAATTATTTAAAAAATAAAGAATTCCTAGTCAAGGTTTATACTATTTTTACAGCTGTATTATTGTTGTGACGCTTCAGATTTCTATTCTAGAGTTCACCTAAGAAACAAGAAGTGATCTATGAGTACAAAGATTATAGAAAGCCCTATAATCAGGGTTGTGGTGTCCTTTCCAAGGTAGCATCTGGGATACAACCACCAAAATTGTGTGTGCTGACCATAAACTCTCCTCACATCATCTCCAGTGGCACTGCAACGAGCAGAAGAAAAAAGCGAGAGTTGCAGGTCCCTTGGGAGGGTCTGCAGAGTTCCTGACCGTCAGCTAAAAAAATGTAGCCTCACGATTTGAATATGGAGTGGCTTGGTCCAGGAATGCAAGAAATAACTCATACCAGATGCCACAACGGCATTTTCAGAGAAGTCCAATTAATGGTATAATGGTACTTTCAGCAGCTATATCGCTTATTTATCTGATCCCTTTCTCAGTGCTGTGGAAGAACGTGAGTTAGGTAGTTAATAGGTAATCCTATTTAGTGGGTATCTTTGCTGCAAGGCAGCCTTTGCTTCTCACCCATTCTGTTAGGAATGTTTACATTTAGCTATTTTCTGGAAGCAAAGCTCCAGCTGCAGCACATAGATATTACTTGGGATGGATCTTGTTCTTCCTCAGGACATGTCTTTTTCTTGGGTAGACTGAACAGTCTCACTGGAAATATGTCACTTTGCCTGAACAGAGTTTTGAAGAACAACTCTGTTTAACTAGTATTGGTCCAGATCTGTGTTAGATCTTGATGAGACTTGCAGCCATCCCACATTCTTCCTTTCAGACCTTTTGGGTGTATATTGCTGTTATTAAAAATTGATTGTTGTAAATATAAAAGGTACTCTAGGGCAATTCTAGTAACTACAAGCTCCAGGGAGAAAAGAAATTCGAGGTGTCTCAGTACATTTTGCCTGACATCCTGGTGTTGAGATCCTGCTTCTTTCTTGTAGGATGGTGATATATACTATTAAATAAAAGGACACAGAGTCTCATTTTCCATTCCAGAAGTGGGTGCAAATCAACCAACAAAGCAGTAATCCCTATGGAGATATTTTCTACAAACATATTTCAATTGCTTTGGCACCTGCTGCGCTGAACGGCTTGCAGCAAACTGTTGGTAGAGAACTGATGAATGTAACCTGCCAGTTTTTGTGAGTTTTAGGATCTTTATTCTTTAACATTCTTTGATGACTAGTTTGACACATAGGACTTGATGCAGTAATTTCTTGAATCCAGGTGCAGGTTACATCTGCATGGCTGGATGAAATACAGCCAACACCAGACACTTTGAAAGTTACTGCTCTTGAAAAGTATTTGAAAGATGTTGTGGTGGCATGAACCAAGGGGAGCTCTGGTTTACTTTTCCAAATGTAGATGTCTTGCTAGCAAAGATCATCGTATGGCCAAGCAGCCTTTGTCCTAGGAGTAACCTTGCCGAAGCAGACATAAGAGTGGAGGGGGACTGGTCCTATGGTTATCCAAAGAGTACCCAGTGGCAGATTATTAAATTTTGATTAAAATCTCCAAACTCATATCTACTGAGTATTTTACACTTATGCTGGAGAAATAAAGGTGCTCTATTATCTTGAAATAATTAATGAAAAATAAACCTGAATCTACCCCAAAAATACCTTACTATGCTCCGTATTCCATAACCCAGACATTCTCATTGGTGCTGCTACTAAGCCCTTGTGGTATGGCACTCTCCCACACTAGGAGTAGCGCTGCAGACTTCCTGTGACTCCTGCTTCTCCAGGAAAACTGCAGCAAGCTGCTGCCATCTCACTTGGATCTTCAAGGGGAAGAGCTTCCTGTTAGAGGCAGGATAATACCCCTGGATATACGCTGCCTTTTCCTCTGACCCAGTGTTTGTTTTTAAACAGGACAAAAGTGCCTACAGGTCAAATTCTAAATGTTGCAGAACCAGGTTATTTAGTTAATACTCCGTATCAGAGAGCAGCAGTACCTCCCAGGCACAAAATTATACAGATAATATTCCTGAGTTGGATCAAGTCTACTTAGTACCTGTTATCAGTTTTAACTAAGAGAACAGTGTTGAAATTACGAGCTGTAAATTGAACATCATACTTGCTTTATAAAAATCATTGCTAGGAACTTTATGGTACCATATCTCTCCAAGTTATTAAGGGAGGGGAGTCAAGGCAGCTGGGCTCAGCATCAAAAAAGATCAACTCCAATCCTGTAAAATCATGATGAAAAATTCAGTGGAACCTGAACTTGGCCTAATGAAATGTTATTTTATCTACTGCTACAATGTCTTTCTCGATAGGTGTTCTATATCTGAAATCTCATTTAAGATGCTGCAACAGAAGCATTCTGATAAAAAGTAATCAGTGTTTGTTACAAAGCAGCTACAACATTTCAACAACATCATTTAAAAAATATGAAATAGCCATCAACATTATTTGCAACAGCAAATTAGGAAAGTGATTTGCTTCATGTACCTTTTTGTTTTTTCCTTATATTATCATATCTGCTCCGCTGTAAAAAGCCAGATGGGTTATTTCCCTCCGAAGAAAAGCCAGATGTCCTCTTTAGATCTGCCAACATACACTTTTCTATAAGCAGAGAATCAATCTGTTTACTTCTAATGAAAACGTTCTGCAGAGCCATCAAATAAAGTACTCCAACATTATTAACTGGCCACAGAACACCACAAGGAAAGATAAAGTAAAATAGCCCTGAGTCATTACTAATACATCAAAGATTCTTATGCTGTATTTAATATTCTATTTGCTCCCATTTATAAATTTCAAACAATGGGACTCCAACTACTTCTTATAAAGATACAGTATGCAATGCATACATAGCAATAATTTGCAGCAAACATAACAAAACACTGCAAAAGGAACAAATGTACTACTGAATCTGGCAGAATGAATCCTAAAAATGTGCTTAGGACCCTGGATTTACCAGAATCCACTGTGCCTTCATGCACGGGTACTTCCATTGCTCTGCTTTCCACAAAAGGGAGATTCCAGGCCATTTAATCATAAATTCCTGGGATGACTCTCTCTCCTTGTTTGTGGGATTTGTTTTTTAATTGTGTTTACATTCTTGTGTGTGGGTTGGGAATTTAGGTTTGTTTGTGATGAAACATCAAAGTTCAGTCCCGAATTAATACTGTGCAGTCATATACTCTTTGTACCTTCCCACAAGATGATAGAAACACACATGGTTACCACATTTTATGCAACATTAATGGGATTAAACTAATCTTCAAACCTGTGTGTGATGTGATTTTGCTTCCCCATTCAATTTTCCTACTGTTATTTTCCCCTATTGTTTGCTTATTGATTTTCTATTTTCTCTATCAGATTTAACAAAAAAAGCTTTCTAGATCTTCATATGAAATAAAAAAGTATTAATATTCTGTAAACATGCAAGTATATTTAGTTGACATAGCTAATTCTGTTTGTCAGAAAGTGGCAATTTAATCCATATGCATTGCATAGGTATGTGGCCCATAATCTTTCTCCACATAGCATCACAGCAGTTACTGGACAAATTACACCACCACACACAGGAAATGATGAGCAATCAGAGCAGATAAAAGCTCCAGCTGAGATTGCTGTATGTTTTCATAGAGAGGCTTCTCGGTTATCAAAAGCTACGCAAGTAAATTAGCAGCTCTGCTAGTAAATAAAAGTCCTCGAGTTCTGCAGAACAACTTTGGTGTTGCAAAATCAACAGAGAGTGAAGACCAACGGATAGTGAGGTTTGCAAGAGGTGTCACTGAAGAGACAGCAGATTGAGATTCTCCTCAGCATAAGGCTAACCAAAGTTATAATTCGAGTGTTCGAGAAACTATTTCTCTCCCAAATGTTGCGATGTTTTTTAGGCAAAATGTTTACATCCCAAACTGGATGATCTGCTATTCAAATTCACACAACACATGAACTGCTAGCACAACAATCCAGGGGAGCAATCCATTTATGCTTTGCAGACTGAATATTCAACTGTGGTTTGGGATTCTTCTTCACGAGGATTGGTTTCACATTTAGCCACTTTTCTCCTCTAACTGCTTGTAGGGAAGAATATCATCCATCCATCACCTCTGAATTAGAAACTAGATTGGGGAACTGATTTATCTGGCTTAAAAAACACACATACATTTTAAATATGTTTATATATTGTAAGAAATGTATACTTACAGAGATTTTCACCTGGTTTATTTTCCAGATGGATCAGTATCCTGATCTGGTTCGCAGTTCAGCCACACAAAGCTAAGGGTTGGTGTGTTATGTTGCAAGGCAGACACAAAGAGCAGGTAGGAACCAGTAATACAGCAAAGGCTTCATGTCATCAAGCCACAGCTTTATTTACAATGTGGCTGCTTTTGCCTGGACAAGGAAATAAATTAATTTCAGTTCTTTACATTTGTGTTAACTTTGCAGAAAAGACCTATATCCTCCACAAGTCCATTTAGTAAACATGACTCAGTGTGATTCCTTTATTGCAAAGCCAAACCAAAATTCCAGCACACTTATACAATAAACTTTCACCATATCTTAATTACATATGTGCACATTGTCCACCTAGGAAAACAGGCCATCACACATGATAAAAATCTCCAGCGAGTGCTAACTAGACAGAATTCCTAATTTTAAAGATTTGCATCCATTCGAAATTTCCCTGGGGTTTGTCTTCTTAATACCCCAAGTTCACCCACACATTTCCTGTCCTCACCGCCTGAGCTGCGGGCTGCACGAAGCAGAGACTGGTTCTGTGCTAAGGTTTAAACCTCTTCACTCAAGAGTCCTCCAGCTTCACAGAGCTTAGGCGGCCACTGGTCTTTCCACACAGGCCAGTGTGAAGCCATCTCAGCTCTGATGCTTCAGAGGAAATCCTATCAAACAATTAATTTAGTCTAACCAAAATTGATGGTTTTGCAAAGCTAGATCACAGTTCTCAGCCACGCAATACAAAAATACCTTACACTTCACATCCTGTGGTAACCTGGATCTCGTTGAGCAAAGATTCATTGCCAGCATACGTCAGTTCCAGTGGATTTCTAACAACAATCTAAATGAAAAGAAGAAAGGGCCTTGTTGCATTTCTGGTATATGGTGCATCTCCTACAGCGTCACAATAACGTAAGTCCCTTGCTCTACTGAAAGAGAGGAGATGTTTTCAGGACACTAAAAACTTACTCCTCTCTCCATTTAGGTCTACTTCAGCAACTATGGGGCATGCCTAAAAGATCAACTGCAGGCAGGTGTGTGGCAGTTCCACCTGCCCTACATATTACCTATATTAGGAAGGAAACTTTTCTGTATTAATAGATCCCCCTTGAAAACTATGGTTTTTCCTTATTGGCAAAAATGTCATCTTCTTTATTACTTCATGGTCCTCTTGACTGCAGTAAGATTATTTCCAAGGCTGAGTGATGAACCAGACAAAGAAATTATAATCCAGAAAAATACTATGGGTTGGGTTTTTTGGGGCCTGAAACAGTTTTAGTTAGTGGGTGAACCCAAATGTGATCTGGCACAAAGAAAGGCACCGTACACATCTAGGAAGGTCTCTTCCTCCGAGAGGAATCCCTAGCTTGGACACAGTGCTAACAGCTTGACAACTTTCAGACCCCATCTGGTTTGGTGTTTTGCTGATTTGAAGCATGAGTGTTACAGGCAGCTGTCAAAATACAAACACTGGAAGCTGGGCTACTTTATAGTAAGAGTACAAAAATTAGCACCTTGTGGTCTCCAGTGCCATCCCTTCCTGGGCCCTTAAAGAGCACCCACAGCCCCAGGGCTTTGTCCCGTGGCTCACAGCTGCTTGGTGCCTGGCAGCAGGCTTACCAACTTCCTAGACTTTTATGATTTGTCTTGCCAACAAATTAAATGCAAGTGCGAGCTGAATACTTCCAAGTTGTATTTCTCTTTATTGCCCCAAAAAGCGGGCAGAATATAAATGCAAAAAAGAAGTTCCCCTCAGATTCTGTGTTTTTTTCAGCCAGTTGAAGTACAATCTGCTCCTTGCACTCAGAACAGCCTCGGGTTTTGCTCTTTCTTCTATTTTACTTTTTTTTTTTTGGTAAGGCAGAGACCTATGGACACTAGAAGGAGAGGAAACATCCCGATGAGGAGCAGGATCACCTCAGCGAGGAGGCAGAGACGTCCCTAAACGAGAGGAGAGACCATTCCCCACAGGGCCGAGGTATCTGAGATGAGCGGCCGGGGTCTTTCCCAAAGGTCAGCCCCCCAAGCCCCTGTCCACCGCGGCTGCTTCACCTGCCCCTGCGACCCGGCCAGCGAGGGAGAGCC
>NW_010183212.1:0-2599 GCF_000695765.1 Mesitornis unicolor
CCTCGGGCTTCTCCTGGGGCTCTTCTTGCTCCCCTGGGATAGGAACAGGGACAGGAGGGCTGACGGGACTCCCACAAAGTGCAGCTGCCGCAGCACTGGGGAGGTTGCCCACATTGGTTCTTTCAGGGCTGCTGGAGGGGGCTGGACCAGGTGTGGGAGACGATCCTCAGGAGGAAGCAGGGCTGGGGGCAGCCATGGGGCTGTGCTCCACCCCGCAGCAGCCATCCTCTAGGCCCAGCAGTGAGCCTCACCACTGCACAGTGCTGTCAGTAACATGGTGCACAAACGTATCCACATGGAAGCACAAGAAACAGTTAAAGACGAAATGCCCGGGGGGACCCACAGGTGCCATAAAAACACTAGGTCAGTGGGGCAGTTGTGTGGGATTTATTTTTGTGTTCCTATCTGTAAAGACTGTTTAACTGCTGCTGCATGCTCACATAAAACTAGCACAGAGGGCTAACAAGTTTCTGTATAGGGGTAATTTACCTTTTTCCCCCAAAGCAGTGAAGTCCTGGCAATTCTTGGAGCCTGTGTTTACAACAGCCTTTATGGGGTTCAAATACTAAAGGCCCTGGAATCATCACTGGTTCTGGCAAAGGGAAGGTCTGACCATAGGCTGCATTGCAAAAACAACAGCTTGCTTTATAAGCAAAATTTATCTTTTAAATTTGAAATGAAAAAAAATCTTTTAACTATTGAGTAGTTTTTTATTGTAAGGCAAGCATAATGGCATACTGCATCAATCAGAGCTCACATACGGTCACACACATGATTCAGAGAATTCATTTAATCTTTGCAGTTTAAAGTTACCAATACAGCTTCCTCAGAATTGCAGAAGGGTAAACATTTTGAAAGTAAACAGCTCACAGTTCCACCAACTCAAAACCAAGAGGTAGAAAGTTCCAAGTAACCATCACTAGTAAACGATTCCACCACAGAAAATGCAGATGAACTGTACCAAAGCAGTTCTGTGCCAACCAAGCTGAAAGAGGGATGCCTGGTTTGCAGCGGCTGCCATACGAGGAGGATTTGTACGAGGAGTATTTGCTTGCTAGGACACAAAGGAGGCTGCTGCATCTTCACCAGCATTTGGATTCCAACCTAAGAAGTTAAGCCCAGATACAAACAGAGGTATCCAAATGCACTGGAGAACTGATTGAAGATCCCAGGCTTCACTCAGCTCACAACAGATGCTTCTGACATTTTTTTTTTGAAGTACAGGTTAAGATTATTTCTACTGATCCACCTGAGATCTATTCTTTTCCCCCTTAATCTGTCTGCCTTGCCCTCTTGCCTTCCAGTTCACAGTAAGTACAAAAAGGCTCCTTGCCCCTTAAATGGGAAATTTCTACATAACAAATTTGCTTCCTCTCTTGATACTGTTTCTTGAGAACAAAGCTTCTCAAGGAGCTGATTTTCCCCAGAGTGCAGATTCCTGCAACCCACTGCTTTATCTTCAGACTTTTTGCCTTAAGGCTTTCAGCTTCAGAAAAAAAACCTGTTAGGTTGCATGTGTAGTTTTCTGTTCAGTGTATGTACACTTTCACTTATCTGCATGCAACTCCAACTAGTATCCTGTTACCACAGGGGTGAGGAGAAGAGAGGAACATCAAGAGACACTGTGTTAGAACAATTCAAAGTGTAGACAAAATTACTGTGATTTGGTGTATTCTTACCAGAAAAGTGAAACTGGCAAGCAGCAGACTGTGGTCTTACATTTGGCAAAACTCCAAATTAATCTAGGTTAAGTGGAATGGAGAAAAGAAGAACATGGTATTTTCTAGACATAATGCTATACAGTTTCTAATAAAGTTTCTCTTCATGATTTATACTCAGTTGCTGCAGGAACTGCCTGCTAATGAGAACCTGAAAATTCTAACCTGCTTGGATCCCCGTAATTACATCCCAGTCTTCTAATCTACCATGCTGTTATGCTTAAAGATATAGTGCAGTACTACAGTATTACCTTATGAAACATGGAATGGAGCACTTTGGTTTAGCACTTCACTTTTTGGACATAATTTTCCACTGCTTGCTCAGTGATGGTTTCGTCTTCATCAATATTCTTTCTAACCTTCTGTCCCACCAGATTGAAGATGGCTTCTGGGGGAAATCCCTTGGGCTCTCCCACCTTCACTGTCAGCATGTCAAGTGTCAGTAATGTACCTTCAGGAATTGTCACTTTTGCCACAACAGACTTTCCCAGCTACAGGGGAGAAACAAACAAACAAACAAACAAAACAAAAAAACCACACAGTTTAAGTCAAGCACATTCTGAGGTTTAGTATACCAAAAAAGGCTAAAAATTATTCTGCAGTTACTTGGAAACAGGTTGTGTGGAATTGCCCTCCCCATTACTTCTTATTCCAAATGAAGGTGAAATTAGCAGGAAAACCTTCAGTGGAATTAGGCTGCTGGGAACATCCAGATTCTTTCTGAAGTCAGATAATGGCTCACTGGAATTTTCCAGAATCAGAACAGAGAGAATCTGATAGACTGACTAGTATTCTAGCTTAGTGTAAAAGCAGCTCATATACACTCATGGAGACCTATTACTCCTGTTCCGAGTACTTTGTATTTGGCACTGATGAGGCCA
>NW_010183213.1:0-8282 GCF_000695765.1 Mesitornis unicolor
CTGTTTAAGTGTGTTTCTGTAGGTCTAATAAGTGTTGTTTTTATTTTTTTAGTTTTTTTTATTTAAGTGTAGTTGTTGGAGAGACATTAAAAAGAATAACGTGTGAAATAACTGCTACCAGGTAGCTGTGGGTCGAGCTGTGGCTGGGCTGCCCTGAGGGTGGGTTCCCTTTCTGGGTTTATTTAGTAGGGAACATTTACCTCTTTTTCATAATTACTCACATGCAGAGTTATTAAATACATTATTTTTTTACTTAAGTTTTTGGGTTTTTTGGGCTTTAAGATGTTTTCCCTATTATGCTTCAGTTTCCTGTGTTAAGCTTGAAAGTTATTAAAAAGGTTAAGTCATTTGTGTGTTATGTGGTTGTAGCCTTCTTTTTGGGAAGGCTGTGTGCTAAACTTAGCTTCTGTTTCGTAGGAAATAGTTTTCTCAGTAATTATCTCCATGTACTATGTTCCATAGTCCTGACCACTTTCTTGTTAAGAGCAGGACTCCTACCCACAATGAGGAGCTCGGATTGGTTTGGTGTGTTAGGGTGAGCCAGAGAAGTTATTTTGCTTTATTCCCTTATTTTTTTCTTCATCTGTGGTAATAACTTAAGTTTGGGTGGTCTTGCCATTGATAGGAATGGGCACATCCAAGCTATTCTTCAGGGCTGGTAGCTGGGATTAGAGCTTGTGGATTGTGTTAAAGTTGGTTTAAACAGTAATAGTTGTAAAAAATACATAAAACTCTAAAAAGTGCCTTTTAGGGAGAATATTGTATTGTTGTTAGGGTTTTTTGCCTAATTAGTATTAATTAGTTCTTGGGTGCAATACAGCTTTTCTCACACAAAGACCATTTGAACTTGCAGATGAGCACATGGAGAGATGGTGCACTGGAACCTTTGGGTTCACATCAAGTCTTGCTGCATTACTCCTACTAGGTTAGGGCTGTCCAAATATCACATTCTATTTATCACAAAACCATGTGAAACAAATTGATAACTTCATGAGAAGTGCTCTCAAGTTTGTCCTGAATTAGGAATGTGGATGTTGTTTGGGTTTGAGTGCTTTGAACAGGAACTAAGCTTTCCTGTCTTTAAAAGAGCTATCGTTGGTTTTGCATCTATGATTATGGAGGACACACATTTTTGAGATCTTTAGACTTCTCTTTACACAGGAGAACTAAAAAATGGAACCATTCAGGATGTGTGATTGTGATGCTATTGATTTTTATCTATTACAGCAGCTATCCTTTTAAAGATTCACTTGTTTGCAGGTGGTGACAATCTACTTGGTGATTTGCTTCTGGTAACAGCAGTAAGAGAAAAAACAGCTTTTTTTCTGATGGAAATTGTTGAAATAAAAGTCAATTTTTTAAAAAATAGGAGGAAGATCAAGATGATGGTGATGGGAATGGATAACCACAGAGAACATCTTCTGGAGAGTCTTTGTGTTTCTGTGCTAATGCTGGTCTGTCACCAGGTAACAGCAATTTGATTTGAAACGCTGTTTGAATGTGGTGAAAGAACAAATTAGACTGGCAGACAAATACGTGTGGAGAGGTTCATCTTCCTACATAAGTGACCGCTTTAGGGAGAAGTGTGTGGTTTTTGAAGTGCAAAATCATTTGTTAGCTCAGAAAACCTGCTCGGGAGTAGTTCTGTGACAGGGATATAACAACATTGATGTCTTGGTTGGTAGCTTAATAGTTCTTTAAGCTCTCCAGATTTCAATGGAGCAGTGTTTATGTATCACTTGAAAACCTCTTCACAAGATAAACAGCATCATTTGATCTTTTATTGCTGCAATCTGCATTCTCTGTTATTTCCTGAAGAACTAAGGCTAATGCCAGTGATGTCTGTGTGTTGGAGCTATCTGTGCTCATCTGTACAGTGTGGTTGCTCATGAGATGTGTCCTGAAGTGCTCAGAGTGCCACGAGTTGCAGGTGATGACTGCAGACACCCAAAGTGTCCCCAGTCGGGACTGATGCCCCATTCTCCTTCTGACCTGGCTGGAGATGGTGGCTCTTCTGGAGAGCACCAAGGGCTGGGGTGGAACCGGGGTCAAAAGCGAATTGAAGATTTTTAATTTAAATTTTAATTATATTTCAATTTAAACTCTGTAGTTTGGGTAACCTGTGCTTGAGCTAACTTTAATTCCCTTGTGCTCAGTACCTTTTCCTGGAGGTCTTTGTGCACTTGGAAACGTGGAGTGGATCATTGGGAAATTTCCTTTCGCTTTATGTCCTGCTGTAGTACTGTCTAGGATCAGGAGTCTCTCGTGCTTGTGGTACTTTTTCCTCCCTCTGAAATGCCTTGTTGTTTTTTGTTTCATTTTAGTGGAAAATTGTGCCTGCCTGGATGCTGCTTGTGCTGCAAGTAGAACATCACCCTGAGATGTCTCAGCTTTGGTGTGAGCCCCCACTGCGACCCCCTCTTGGTAGGGATACCAGTCCTGCATTCACCATCTGCTGGCTGAAACATGGGAACTGCACAGAACCAGCAGGACCTGGGTAAAACTCGATCATTTTTTTATTTTAAAGGCAGATTGTAGAAAGAGTCTTTCCCAGACAAGAGGACAGAGGTAGCAGGGAAGTGAGAAAACGTATTTGTCTGTCTAGGTGTCTGCAGAGACTAATGCTTGAGCTTGATTTTTAAGGTTCTACAGGATTATGGAGGAAAGGCATTTCTACCTTAAAAAGGGCATTTAGGATATGTTGATAACTGATGTGCTCAGGCTGTTAGGACTAGACATTAATTTGGGTCACTTCCTTCTGTGCAGATGGGCCTCAACTGCTGGGAAATTTCATGTGTAAATTACTGGCACATGAGGATTTTAACAGTGCAAACATGAAAGTCCTCTTGCAAATGACAAGTTTTGTGGGATTAACTCCTATTTATGTTGTGGGCACCCTTTCCACAGATCAGATGTGTTTAGTGTTAAATCTTTCATGGGTTAGGAGAACTTGTTTCTCTAGGTGGTGGTTACAGTTAACACAGAAACCAAGTTCTGCCAGAACATTTTTCAAGATGAAAATGCAGACATGAGCTTGGCAGAAAAGGACCTGAGAAACAGAGCTAAGTAAAACACATCTAAGCAGAAACACACAGCAGTTGCTGCTGGGCCTTGGCACCTTTGTCTTTAAAACGGGTTTGGTAGTGAATTCAAAGGCAGCTTTCCTGCCTCTGGCACATAGATACCACCTAGAATAAAATGCATAGAGAGCAGCAGGCAGGAAGGTGGTTTTTTAGATCTATCCTTTGATTCCAGTTCCTCCTGGTGGATCTATTACTCTTTGAAGTACAAAGAAGACAAATCTTGGACTACCCATCTCTCTGTTAACCTGTTTGTTACCTTGAAAGAGAAGTGTCTGACACGAAATTCCAGGAAAGCTCCACTTGCTGCTGCAGTGGTGACAGTGACAAGCAGCTGAAGCTGTTCCCTGCCCTTTTTGTTCACAACCTTAACACCAGTTGCTTGTGACTCCCAATAATCACTGTCACACTTGCATTTTCTATGTCCTTGCTTCAGATTTTCTAAGTGCAGAAATAAGACTTTATGTATTTCCTATTTGTTTGGAGGATCTGCTCCAGGAAGTGTTTTCCCATTTGACAGATTTGTTTAAAACTTCCCTTGCCAGGGCAATTGCAGTGAAAATAAGAAAAAGCAGAACACAGCCTTGACTGGGATGCAGGTACTCCTTCCTGCCCACACAGGGTGGTTGCTGCTTGCTGTTTGCTCTCCAGGAGGCCAGTCCTGCACTGTCTGCTCTCTCCTGCTGCTGATGGCTCATTCTTTGGTGTTGGTGAGATTTGGGAAAAGGCTGAGTCCAGGGTCCTCACTGATAGGACTGGGGCAGGGACTGGTGGTGATGCAGGACCTTGGTGGTGAACTTCAGCTTCAGCCTCTGGTGGTGTTGGAGTGAGAGGTGGGGAATCCACCCCTGGTGCTGACAAATTGTCTGGGCTTGGGTGCTGGCTGAGCAGCACTGCTGGTGGCAGGCTGTGTCAGCCCTGATGCAGGTCTCCTTTCTGGTCAGTGGGGCCTCTTGCCCAGATGTTGTCCTCTGCCTCCATAACCCAGTAAGGTCTTGCTCTTCAGAGCCCCAGGTGCCCTTGTTAGCTCTGTGTTTATCTCTTCCAGTTACCTATGGTGAACATCTTTGTGTGGCAGCTCAATAAAGTCAACACACAGCTCAAAGTCAAACACAGTGCTCACTATGTGTGGTTTTTGTATGTAATAAAAGCATCTACCTCCCTGTGCTGTCAATTACTCTAAATGATTTCCCTGCACACACTTCATTCTCAGTTTGGTTTGTTTTGGTCAGAAAATATAAGTAAACCACAGCATTTCCTTCTTAGGGGGGGAAGTAGTATATTTACATAGGGATCTGGATACAATTTCTATTACAAATCAGGCTCTTCACTGTATCTTCCATCCTAATTAATAAGATGGGTAATACATTCATATTCCTGGTTTGTCTAAAGGGCTGTATGTATAGGATGAGGAGTTATATATACTGGGTTAAGGCCCACAGTGAGAAGAAAAATAGCAGGGAGTAGTGTTTGACTTGAGAAGTCAGCAGCCTGATGAATGAGACTTTGGTTGAAACACTTCACAAAATGCAAGAGATGGTAGGAAATACTCATATTTATGAGTAAGGGAAAATCAAAGCATGACAAAAACATCACTCATTGCTGTGCAATGGAGTTAGGACCACATTGTCGCCCAACATATGTGGAGAGAAATGATCTTGCAGCAGATGCTGGTGCTGCCCAGAAGTAGCAGCTGTCAACAGGGCTGGTGAGGGCAGGGCTGCACCTTGTGCTGAGCGCTGCACCTTGGAGGGCACCTTATGAATGTAGGGGAGAGATGTGAGAATGGAAGTGTTCTGCTTGCCCACTGCTGCTGCTTCCTGCAGTTACTGCTTGTTTTCATCGGTATTTTGTGTAAGATTTAATTTTACATCAGCATAGTACAGAAGTAATCCCTTCCTGGTCCCTGTCCTCACTGATCTCTGTAAAACTTCCCAAAATTGGGTGTTCACAAGCTGGTGTGATCACAGCTTGCATCCTCCTGTCTGTGCTGCTCTTTAACTCTGGAGATGGTGGGGTGGGGTTTAGGTTTGGTTTGTCTTTTTTCTTTCTGTCTGTCTTTCTTTCAGTGAATGGTGTGGGAGCTGCTCTGTAAAAATTTCAGGCCCCTAATTTATTAAATATAACCAGCGCAAGATGGGAAACAGAAGGTGAGCTGAAAGGTAAGATAGAGGCAAGAAGGGGAGCTGAGGCGATGTGTTATGTGTGCTATTAGGTGAGGTGCTAGGGGAGAGTTGGAGACTATTAATGGATAGGTTGGGTTTTTTCCAGATTGCTCTTTATTGGTATAAGAAAAAAGCAATATGTGCTATTTGTCCAGTTTATGAATACGTGGTGCTTTGCAAGCATGCAATAGGAAGTGTATCTGGGACATGATCACTGTCCTTTCTGTGACTAATCATTTTCTCCTTTGTTCCTGGGCCTTGGTACCACCCCCTTTTGAGAGAAGCCAGGAGCTGTCTCAGTATAAAGCTGATGTGATCACCATCCAGTGATGAACCAGTTCAGTGAGGGAAAAAGCACAAAGAGCAGCTGGCTGTGGAGAAGTCTTTGTAGGAAATAAGAGCAAATCTCTGACCTTGTTCACATGCATTTCATTGAGTTATCCTTCCTGTTACCAGCTGAGCTGGGGAGATGTGTGTAGCCTATGGTTATCATACAAAAGTGGTGTTATTCAATTTGTGCAAACTTTTTTGAAAGATGAGCTGTAAACACTGATTTCTAACAGGAAAGGTCATTTTAATTTTTCATTTTAAAAGCCCTCTACATATGCAGTCCATGATCAGCATCCCTGTGGTGTTAATCCCTGTTAATATCAGCAACTGGCACCCTTGAAACTCCCCAGTTTGCCCAGTTTAAAAGTACAAGTAAGTACAACCATGCTGTCCCTAACAACTGTCTGGAACTGGCACTGGAACCTTAGGGAATGTGGGAAGTTCAAGTCACTGAAACACTGTCCTGATGCTGCTTATGGTAAAACACACAGGGCTTTTTCTCCTGCTCATTTGTGAGTCTGAAACACCCAGACTGTTTCCAGAGCTGTTTCTCACCAGCCAACGTGGTATAAATATTCCCTTTTCCCTCTTCTGGAGTCTGAGCTCAGGAAGTCCATGGGTCAATCACCAAACTCAGATCTCCTGGGTTAACTGCGTGTGCTGTGTGCACCGTCACTTAGCTCATTGCTTGCACAGAGATTCAAAAAGCGAAGGCCATTCTGTGTGTTATACCCAGATCAAAGCCTTTCTCAGTGCCTGTGCTAAAACGAAGCTGATCATGCTACAAAATAGGAATCGGTACTTTGGTACTGTCATACACCTTTGGTATCCTTGTTTTCTGTCTGGGGTTCTCATCTGTTTGTGGTGCAGATAATTTAACCTTCCAAATTCAGCCCAGCAGAGCACAAAGGCTATTACATGAATATTTATTCCTTATTTTCCTTTCTGATAGCTTCATCTCCAGACTGCCCTAAGCAATTTCTTAATTTCTTTGGGAAAACCAGATTGCACAGGCAGTTTGGAAAGGAGCCAGTGGTTCTGCTCTGAGAAGATGGTGCTGACAGATGAGGCTGCCTGGGCACCCTTGGTGCTGCAATATCCACAGAGCCCTTGAGCAGACTGGCCAAGTGTTATTAGATGAAGTGAAATTAATCCATTGAAGAGGTTTTCTGATTTGCAAATCAGTCACCAAATACCAGTTTTGCTTCAAATTGTTTCAGTTTTCTGATCATGCTTTGGATTATTATTATTTTATAACTAGCTGCCTTTTTCTAACTGGTGTTTTAAATTTTTACAGAGAGACAAGTGGGAAAATGAGGAAGACCCCACCGTTGCCATTTTTGAAGACCTTTAAGATCAGCAGATCAGTGACACATCCATGGACCAGGCCAGCTCAAGGCTGTATTTGCCACTTGGTAACAACCTCTGTTTTTGTAATCTGCTTTTAAATTGTGTTGGAATGTTTTAATACATAGTGGAATTAAACACTGTCAACATGTCTACCTTGCAGAAATCAGCCAGGCAGATCACTTAGAAAAGCAGTCTTCCCCTAGAAAGCATCATTCAAATCAGCATTTTTTAATGAAATACCTTGCCTTTAATGCATACAGTGAATTTGGGCAAAAATACTGCCCAAAATAGTGCGAGGAACAGAGAGTCTATGAAGATGAAAAGCCATGGATTATTTGAGTTTATTTAGATAATTCATTTCCATTTCCCTGCTATTCTGGCCATATCTTGCTGTGCACAAACCGCTTTTCCAGGTACACCTGCTCACCTATTGCTTCCTTTGAGGCTCCTATTTTTTGTGCTTAATGCTTAGTCACCTTTAAGCTTCTCAGTTTAAAGCTTTTCCATGCGATGTGTCACAGGCTGTTTTAAATTTAACTCATATCTGAGCCAGCTGTTCCCTGCAATAAGGTTAAAGGCAGATTTACACACACAAGCACGCTTATGCAGCGACTTTAATAGAGAGCCCAGCGAGTCATAAGATTTGAGTTGCCTCATCCTTGGAAACAGCTTTTTGTCATCTTCACAGGAACTCCCCTAAGACCACTCACAACCCGAGTCTCAAAGCTGCACATCTCTTGGTGGCCTTTATGAATCGGGGATCTAAGGAGTCTCTTTGGCTGCAGCCCTTGGGCAGCAGCAGGGAAGAAGCACGGATGGCACTGCCGCTGATGCCAGCAGCACAGGGGAAAATCACAGCAGGTGAGTGGGCCGCGAGAACATTATACCAGACATTGCCTTGCTTTGTCCATTGTATTAATACATTACTTCAGTTCAGAAGGGAAACAAGTCTGTAGTTGAGAGGCTTTCAGTAGAGTTAAATTATTTTCATTAAGCACCCCTGAGATCCAGTCTGTGAGTGGCAACTTCCCATCCATCATGGGAAACTGGCCAGGGACATCTAAATATCTGCTACACTAAATATAATCTAAACCAGTCTGAGCTTTCTTCACGGCAGAGATACCCCAGTGAGCACTTAGCAGTAAGAGTTTGGATTAAGCTATGGCAACACTTAAATGGTCACTGCCAGGCTTTCTGCAGCACTGAATTCCTCATTAATGGGAGATGAGCCTCCCATTGAAGTTAGAATTGTATTTGAAGGTAAGTTCAGGAGCTGCAGTCACACGGGTACTGCTGTGCAGGCACCAAGGGATGACAAGATTGGTACCAGCAGAATAACAACTGGGAATGCAAATGG
>NW_010183214.1:0-9258 GCF_000695765.1 Mesitornis unicolor
TAAAATGATTTTTTATTGTCTTTCACTGAAAGATGTCTAAAGGCTGATGATGATGTTTAAAGGCTCATATGTAAATACTCCAAAATACAATAAATATTTAGTATAATAGTCAAGATTAAATTTTCCATTCATGCCTTTTTCCCACACCTACAAGCCCACACTGGAGGTAAGCAAACTAGTTTGTATTGGGCATTCCTTCACTAACATAAGAGCTGTCTATGGAAGCAGTACTAACATTAGTCTGTGTTCATATACACAAAAAGGTGATGTAATAAGGAAAAGGAAGAAATTATGTAGACTTCAGAACTATTGTGCCCTGTACTTCTGTAAGAGTCAAAAAAGTGCACCTATATTCTGCTGGCCCAGAATACCATTTCTACCTGGGGCACACATATTTTAGAAGCAGATGCACAGCCACATTCCCTTGCTTGTGGGTATTGAGTAACAAGTGTTTGGAGATTTTTGGTAGGCAAAACATCATTTTTCTCACATCATTTGGGAAATTATTTTCATTACTACCTTGTCTAGCAGTTTGAAATGAGCTGTAAAAGAACTGGTTGATTGTCAGATAAGCTGCCTACACAGGGCTCCCCAGGTATGTATCCTCCAGTGGAACTTGACAATCAGTGAGAGATTCTTCACTGTTTAGATTTGGTTTGCAACTTTGCATTATTGCAAATGAAGCCAAGAATGAAAATGGAAAGCTATGTGCTTTGTTAATGGGAACTAGAACAAGAACAACATGGCTTTGGCTAAACTTGAATAAAACAGTAGTTGAGAATACAATCAGTGAAAAGAACAAGAACTTTCAGATGCTGTAAACATGTAGGACAAAAATGTGCAGCTTCCATTTTATAAAATACTTGATAGAACTGGAATGGATTATGAATGACGAGAAACAGAAGTGTGTTTCAGATATTCCAGAAATAGTCACCACTCTCATTTAAAACAAAAAACCTAAAACCAAACAAACAAAAAAACCCAACCAACAAATAAAGCAACATATTCCCCAACCTTAAAGCTAAGTTGTAGTATATGACGCACTATAAATAATTCATTATTATAACACTAACAGTTCTCTTAGTTATGTTGAGTGTTGGGTAAGGACTAGCCAGCCTTATGCAGGACACAATTTCTGATGTTTCTTGAGTGTACAGAACTCTTTATCTGTGAGAACAATTCACAGAATGAACAAATAGAAAAGAGAGGGTGGCTGCATAGCTATTTTAGACCAGAATCTTCTACTGGACAGGAGATGGATAAGAAAGTAATATCTGTGAGGTTTTCACTGAAAGTGTTCAGAGAAAGCACACTGGTTGAACAAGGTACATGCCCTACAGGTCTTAGGCATAGGATAGAACACTTTGGAGTGGCCGACAGAGTGAAACCAACACACCACTTTTCTGGTTTGATCAGGCCATTATCAAGCCCAGGTTCCTTCTTTCACCACTGCTCTCTCAGTGCTTTGGAGCTTTCTCACCAAATAGGTCTGCTTCTAAAAAGAATCTCCACTCTGGAAAGTTCACTCACCTTAGCAGAACAGAAATGCTCATTCGTTAATGCCTTAACCAGCAGCCCAACTACCTGATGTTGATTGTCATCAACATGTAAACTCCAAACTGCCCACACTGATAGGAAGCCCATCATGGTTCAGAGATGGCTCAATATCAATGAATCAGACAGACAGAAATCACTCCTTAAAAAGTGTAGCACGATTACAACCAGTATAGTCAGTTCACTATGAAAACAGCTCATCAAGCCAGGAAGTTCAATTAAGATGTTAGACTGAAGCCCTGGAATCTGTGAAGAATCATCAATATACAGGACTGGTAAGATCAAGATCTGCATAAGAAAAAATGCTCCATCTTTCAACAGATACCATTACCTGTTTCATCACTTCTAGATGATCCCATCCTATATCCATATGGCAAAGCTCAAGAAAAGGGGTAAAAAAATAGAGCCATAAACTATGAAACAGTTCTGTGGCTTTCTGTATTGGTAACAGTGCAGAAGTTGTCTGCCTGCCAAAGATGGAAATAGCCAGTGCCTCAACTGGAGAGATTCACCTATCAAGCTCCTTGAAAAACAAGCAGTTTTTCCACTCCTCAGGAAGGAAACACTATCCTCTGAATATCTCTGCAATTGCCATCTCATTTCTGGGCAAAACTATTAAAAACACAGTAACCAGAAAGTGCCAAGAGCATACAACCGCCAGCTTTCTGGAGGCCTTGCAGTCATGGTTCACATCAGGACATGGAATAGAAACTGTCTTTATTGCCACTCAGGCTACCACTAACATAGAAAAAAGCCTGATACTCCCATATGGATACCCCATATGCAGGGGTACAATAAGCCATGGAATCCTGAGTACAGAAAAATATGACCCTGCACTGTGGTACCTACAATGTCTTGTTTGAAGCAGAGCTCAGGATGGTATGTAATTGTATCTTTTGTCAGGCCTTCACCTGCAGGGTCACACATGTGATCCTTTTTCTGTAATAGCTATGCAAGATTGCTGGTGGATACTCCAAGCTGGCAGAGGCATAGCAGAGACACTGCATGGACAATTACTCTCAACAGCTAAAGCTATTACTATTCTTGAAAAGGGAGAACACCTACAGGAATTCAGCTCTTTGATAAAGCATGATTGGCTTGCTTAAGCTAAACTTAGGCAAGACTGAGTTAGTGTTGGGCAGACTGGGGAAAATGCTTTGAACTGCCTGAAAATACACCAAAAACCTTCAGATTTTAACTATCACAGTCATGTGGTGTATGAGGACATTGGCTAACACCCTGCTAAGTTTGGATGGCCAGAGAGCATCTCTTTTCTCCTTTGCTCCACTGGAAAACTTGTTCCTTACTCCTTAGTGATGATCAATCCATGTCTTGGTCAGATCCAAATTTAGACAGCTCCATTTTCTGTAGCTAAACACGTTTTAAGCATTAACAGACTTCCTCTGTCCTCTTTCTCATGGACTCAGACCACTGTGTCAAGTTGCCCTTCCAGAAGCTTTGGAAGCTGGTTTGAAAATTTGCTCCTAATTTCTAAAGCAGTCCATGGACTAAACCCTAGAAACTAAAATGAATTCTGATCAACAAGCCTCTGCTGCTGCTTTATCCTCTGGGACAGCACAATCACAATGCAGCAAAGTCTTCCACCAAATCATGGCCCTTGTCTCAAATAAAACCTAAACAACTTTCTTGCCCTGCAAAGAACTCTACCCTAAGGACTTTTTTTTTTTTTTAAAGACGTATGAGCGACGTACCAGAAACCACATGAAACCTACCAGGCATTTAGCTGAATTTTAGAGATAGCATTTGCATTTACTCTTGTGGAAAGAAAGTAGTCAAGAACAGAAAGGCAGAAGCACAAGCTTATGAAGATGGATATTTCAGCTGAGTGCCCAAAATACTGCCCAGTTTTGTAGTGCATATCACAGACTTCAACATTTCCTAGTTTTGGATAGTACCCTATCACTTTTAACACGGAGCATCCACAGAATAAAAATAGAAGAGTAACAGGCTGTGTACATGAGCCAGAGTCAATGAGACATTTTTGTGCCATTCTGGTGATACAGAACAGCTGGAATGGACATTGAATGTGTCTCCATGATTTGACAACCTGGAATGCAAAGTGACTTTCCCCCTTTTACTTCTATTTTCTCTTAAACAGTCCTCCAGCAGTTCTGAAGAGGTACTCATCTTGCATACTGTATACTAATCACCATCTGTGTGCTCCTCAGAATTAAGCACTGACTTCATTGCATGTAAAGTCTTTTAAAAAATGTGGAGGTGTGTGTGGGGGAAGTAATTTCCAAGTGACATTCCAAGCCCTTCCTTCTCCCTGGCTCCAAGGAGTAATTACTCAGCTGGAAAATGAAACAACACTGCTATTTTAGTGTGGCTTAGGACCTTGGGCCTGGTTTCATGTTTCAGATTAATGCTTTCTGTGCCTTTTGGAAATTCAAAATAGTAGAAAAGCCACCCTTCAGAGAGAGCTGCATCCTATAGATGCAAGGCATTCTGGAGACATGTATGACTTGCTGCCCCTTTCCTATTTTGCTGTGTCCCATTGAGACACATAGCTATTTTCCCTCCCACTTGAATGAACTTCTAACCTGCATCTACAAAGCCACATCTGTTCTTCCTGACCGTCTGTCCTGGGTCTCTGGTTGCTCTGTGATGAACACTTAGTATACTTTGTTGCAACATACTAGTAAAGCAAAACAGACAAAACTAAACTCTTTAAAAATGAAGTACCAACATGAGCCACTTCAAGTCAACTGAAAAATCTATTCTTATGATATCTTATGTTCTTACCTAATTCTAGTCCTAGTAGGACATGGCTGCTAGAATCCCTGATGTTTAAAAAAGGAGTTGAAATGCTTTCTTCAGCATATTCTTTAGTATTTCAATAAGCAATGCATAAGTGCCGCGGTTATGGTTCTACAATTTCTTATATTCCAGTGTGGTGGTTGCTCCAAGAATACCAACACACCAGGGCAGTGGTGAGATGCCACAAAAGAGGAACTTTGATGTAACCTATCAGTCCAAGGAACAAGTCGAAGCGAGGTACCACGTGTTGTCTGAGACCAAAGTTTGGAAGAAAGTTTGAGAACAATTTTCAGGCTGTGAGAAAAAAATAAAGAATAAAAGCTTCCAAAGGCAACATGATTAAGGAATTATCAACAGCCAAGGAAAAAATTACTAGAACACTGACTCAATAACTTGTCTTTCTAATATAATAACAAATCAGAATGAAATAAACTATGAACTCTGTGAATATCTGTATCCTCATTTCCACACCTTTAAAGGATTATGGAAAGAAATATATATAATTTTAATAGCATTTTATAATCTATCTGCTCCTTTATTTGTATATTCTAGAAATGGTTTAACATTTAGTATAGGAATTGAAGATCAACTCAGACACAAGGTCCATTTAAATCAGAATACTTCAATTTAAGTTTCCAGCAGGAAATGTTTCGGCAAAGGGCACAAGAAGCCTCACCAAAAAAAAAACAAACAAAAAAACAAACAAAAGAAAAGGCAGATGTAATATACTTTGTAGCCTTACTTTCCACCCCAGGTCTCTATATGCTCTCTTCTTCATCACTTAATAAAAGACGGGGGACCTTTTCAAAAGCCTGCATGCTCTTCAATGTACCTATAATAACAATCCATACTGCAATAAATTCTTTCAGCAAAAGTAAGACAGTTTATTAATAAAGCACGAGAAAGATGAATTCCCAAAGCTGTGGGTAGGACATTCACCTATAAATCCTACATCCACAGTTGCCAGGACTAACAGTTCATAGCAACTATACTGTGCAGCATCAGATCCCACCCTCTGCCCTCCACTGAGAATATTATTGACCAGGTGATTGTCTCTGTGCTGGGAATGTTTTCAATAGTGCAAAAGCAGACTCACAGACACACCTAAGGTCTACCATATGTGTAGAATAAATATCTGGTTGATTTTATAAAGTTCAGAGCTCTTAAAATTTCTGGCAACATGCATTTCACTTCTGCTTTACTAAGGTAAGCACACATTTTATAGGGAAAGTACAAAAGTGAAGTCTCGCTACTTCAAATAATTCCTTCATACTTCAAGAATTCTAATAATTCAAAATTATTCATTGATCTATAACAGGCTGCCTAGAGATGATCACAGAAACTCCTACAAAGCTTTGCGTATTGTTACATTCTTCCTTCTGGTTATAAGATAACCAGAGGTGGAAACTGCCATCCCTTAGCTCTTTAACAGTGAACAGAAATCAATCTCCAAAAACCAAATTACCACTTTCTTTTCCGTATGAAAAGCCATGATAACTCACTCACAGCAATAACAGGACTAGTTCACCATGCAAATACATAAACGTGTCTCCACTCTTTTTGATGTCTTGCATCCAAGTTACTCATTCAAATCCCCCAAACAATTCAGCCCTATCTGACAGTAGTCAAAAGAGAAAGTGGAAAGCTGTGCTTCCTCAGGTGAGCTTTAATTTTTCCACCTGCAGGTGCCATAAGAATCTTCTTGTTCTTTGAATGACATAGGACCCACTGCCACCAAAGTGGTACCATAACTTCCTCCTATGTGTTTCTGAGTCTCTACAGGTACTGCATAAAAACTTCAATCACAGCTGTCTTGCAAGAACTTCAGCAGGGATTTCTTCTGTCAACATTGAACTTGGGGTTTAGCCTTTGTTTAGTGAAGAAAACTCTGGAAATATTATTACACTGTCTACCTCCAGAAAATGTCGAAACTTTGAACTTCATTATATTTGCTGAAGTCTTCTGGGACCTATCATAAACTGCTGCTTCAGGGAGCTGTTCCAAGAACTGTGAACCAGGTTTCTAGAGAATAATGCAACGTAGTGGCAAAGTGAATGGTGCAGGGACATAAAGTACAGGGATAGCTGAATAAAGATGGCTGTCATACTAATAGCATGAGTTCATATCTCTAGCCAAAGCCACAACAGTTAATACATTACAGAAAGAAGCCACAACACTTAATATGTTAATACACAAATAAGTTCACTTAGGAAGAGAATATATAAACATTTTCTATCAAGCATGGAAATTCACTCCAGAAAAAAATTCCTTCCTTGAAGCCATGAGAGATTCCATGAGGTTTTCCAATCCCATGCCCTAGCCTAGCAAGCTAAGAAACACACACATCCTTAAAACAAATAAAACAAGAGGCATCAAGTTAAATAATTATTTAATAAAATACTTAAAAAATAGTTGAGAGTATTAGGGACAATTTTGTAATAACTTAATTATAGCTTTTGACTCAACACCTTTCATTTCATATTTTCTCTGTTTTCCACATTGGGCCAGCAAAATTATTTTTATTCAAGATCACTGAAATTGGAGTCAATTTCTGCTGCAGCATGTGAAAAAAAAAGTAAATAAATCCTGATCTTCAGTTTCTGCATGATGAGGCAATACTTTAAACACATACTGTTTGGGCCCTGCATACCAAAATTGTTTCTCTGGCATTTCGGCTGACATAGGTGAATGAAACAGTCTGAAGGATCCAAACGTGAAGTTTTCCAACACCAAACAAACATTACAGCCAGTACAAGGCCTGGATCCTAAAGATGGAGCTTCATTCAAAACAAGTTTTGAGATTGAATCTTTTCCCATAAAGGTTTAAAACAAAATCCAACAAAAGTTTTCAAATTGAATTTTGTTTGGTTTTTTGCTCACTTCACCCTGCTGTGGAATGTAACAAGTTTAGCAGAGTTATGGGGATGTTCCTTCCTTTACTATTTTCATGTCTATTGTTTCACTTACTCAACAAACTTCCTTCCAATTGGGAAACTTAGGGAGCAACAAAGTATCATGACTTTGGTGCCCTTAAGAATCATGAAGTTAGAGAGCAGGAAATAAGCTCTTTGTATGTGGAGATAGTTGGGAAATATAAAATTTTTTGGTACTCTTTCTTAAGAGGAGGGAAAAATAGGAATTAAGAATATAAAAACAACTGTTTGCCCTTTACTTTTAAATGAAAATTCATTTCATGTCAAGCCCCATTATGAAATTGCAACAGCATTCTAACATTTAGTTTTAATTAGCTTTTTCTTTTTTCACCTGCTGTACTCACTGTTCTATCAGAGCTTGTGTGCATGGGTTTTTCTTGCACAGCACTTGAAAGAACTTGGACATTGTGGCTGAAGACATTTGACGATTGGGACAGATTTTACCTTTTAAAAGGGAAGTTGTAGAAGCTAGGACAGTGTTAGCTACCAGAGCAGGGCCCGTTTGCCTGTGGAACTGACAGATTTCCAGTGTGTTGTGGTAATTCCCTGATTAATTTCCTAATAATTACTTTATCTGCTTTTCTCTCATATTTGTGTCACTTCTTTGTCACTTGTCTGCCCTTCCCCTTCTTGCTGCCTTTTCTTTGTCTTTCTTCACTATCTCTTTGGCCTCAGATGGGTATTCCTCACTCTTCATCAGTGCACTTCCTTCAATACAAGGATCTTTACTGGTGCCAGCTTTAGTTATCTGTGTTTAAAACACATACATTAAAAAAAATAATTTAATAGAGTTTCTCTCTTTGTGCTGATTGTGAAATGCAAAATATTCCTCCTGAGGTCTCAGTGCTACCACTTTTTCATATCCGTCTCAATTTTCATATCCATCTTGCTGCAGGAATTCTACCTAAAAATTTGTTAATCCTTTGCTTGTGTCTTCTCATTTCTCTCCAAAAATGGAAATAACCTATTTAAAGAGACCAAAGATTCCTCACTGCCCAGGAGTCACGACAAATTCAACCCTGGGGAGGAGTGGTGGCTCCACATTAGCCAAAGTATACACTGAAATGCTGTTCTGGTGCTTATGGTTTCCAAAGAAGTGTCATGTGGCAAGGATGTCACTTGGTACTTGGTAGTTTAATCAAACCCTCAGTGGTAGCAGACATTAATTATCTTGTAATCTAAAAACATAATTCCCTTCCCAAGTGACATCATTTCAGTATGACAAATGCATCTCCTTGCACTTCTCTGACCGGAAAGCTAACACCAACGAATTCATCAACGGTATCATTTTTTCTTTAATAGCATTGTGGCTCGGATGGAAAACTTTGCACAAACAACGAATATTGCCATAAGCACAGAGGCAAGTAGACTTATGCCTCTTCCATCGTGCCATCCTTTCCCTAGTGGTTATTAAGCAGCAGGAGCTTGACTTGATTGATGAAGGCTGGGTTAGGGATCAATTAAGCAATCTGGACATACATAAATCCATGGGCCTTGATGGGATGCACCCACAGGTGCTGAGGGAGCTGGCAGGAGTCATTGCTAGATCACTCTCCATCATCTTTGATAAGTTGTGGGCAACAGGAGAGGTGCCCAAGGACTGGAGGAAAACAAATGTCACTCCAGTCTTCAAAAAGGGCAAGGAGGAGGACCTGGATAACTACAGATCGGTCAGTCTCACCTCCATCCCTGGGAAGGTGATGGAACAGCTTATCCTTGGTGCTGTCTCCAGACATATCAAGGATAAGAGGGTCATTAGGGGCAGTCAACATGGCTTCACCAAGGGGAAGTCATGTTTGACCAACCTGGTAGCCTTTTATGAGGACATAGCCAGGTGGATAGATGATGGTAGGGCAGTGGATGTGGTCTATCTTTATTTCAATAAAGCATTTGACACCGTCTTCCATAGCATTCTCGCAGCTAAACTGAGGAAGTGTGATCTAGATGATCAAGTAGTGCGATGGATTGTGAACTGGTTGAAAGAAAGAAG
>NW_010183215.1:0-827 GCF_000695765.1 Mesitornis unicolor
GCTGCCGCCGGCGTGGCCGGGTCTCCGGCTTGGGCGACCTGTGGGGGGCCTGCTCGGCGCTTGAAGGCGGCCGGGCCCTGCTGACGGTGCGGCTCTCCCGGCTTCCTGCGGCCGCGGATCCGCCCCGGGAGCCGGTTTTTGCCGCTGCTGGGTGCTGGCTCGGGTGTCTGGTTTACAGGCGGAGCCTGGGGGCGGCTCGATAGGCTGAGCCGGGGCTGTGGAGGTGCGGGAAGCGCATGCTTGCTCGCTGATTTGCAGCCCAAGTGTCGCTTTAGATCGTGTGCTTGAAGGCGAGCAGGTCTGTTCATCCTGGCTGCTGTTCCCGTCGCTGTCTGGGGTGGAAATACCAGTGTTTTGTGCTTGTGGTCTGTGTACAAGCTGAGGCTGATTGGTTGGAGGACAAACTGGGGGGTCAGGAAGGATGTCATTGGGATCAGACTCTTTAATGATTCTGCCCTAACTTCAGAAACGTAGGAGAAGCAAAACTTAAAGCAGTTGCAACCCAACATAAGTTTGACTTCTTAGGCTTTGTAGTGTACTTTGATATTTTTCTCTGCTCTGCAGCGTATGTTGTTATTTGTGTATCCAGTTGAACTCTTGCCTGATGGGATGGATGTGGCAGCCTGTCCCTCAGGTGAGATGGCACTGGTTTTTACCTGCTCCTGTTTGGTGTTGGAGCAAAAGGGAAGAATTGAAGTTTGTTGTGTTCAACCTATTGGAAGCGTCACTTTAACCGTGTGCTTTCCAAGTGTCCTCTGGTCTGGTTTTGTCATCACAGGATGAGCATGTGCATTTAAGAAAACTAGTGTTGATAGGCAGGACTGTAG
>NW_010183215.1:858-1708 GCF_000695765.1 Mesitornis unicolor
TTGAGCCATTCCACAACTTGAGGTGCACAAAACTAGTGCTGAAGCTGCTTTTGACTCCTAAGTGAATGCACCCAGAATGAAGTCTTGTTTCAGTTGGGCCGATTTTGGTTTAATCGCGGCTCACTGCAATGTTATGAAAGTTTCGGGACCTAAATCCTCTTGTTACTGTGCTCTTAGTATGCTAACTCCTTGCTCTATTAATTGTTTAATTGAAAGGGTTTTTTGTGTTGTTTTCCCTATCTTGCCAGCTTTCTTTGAGAATTTGTGCACTATGCCAGTGTTTTAATTATCCAAGTCTACTTGCCTTATGCTTTTTTTTTCCTGCAAACTGTTGTCTTGATGTGCTCAGATTTATTTCTGTTGCGTTTTTTAACTGACGTGTTGACTCTGTGACATCAATCAGATTTTTTCAGTGCTCTTTAGGTGATTTTTGACGAATGTGAATTAGCCGAGTCATCCATGTTTATGATTTAACTTTAAGGACGTTACCTCCAACCGTAGACTGAATATTTACATTTGAAATACCGCTGTGCATCCGAAACCTGTAAAGTTTCATTGGATTTGTCAAAGTTTTATTGCTGATTATTGTACTTACATTACAGTAGCCTTCAGGTCCATGCTCTGTGAGTGGCCAGTGTTTGGCACTGCTTGTGACTTTTTTTTTGTTTGAGGCACAGAAGTTCTCTCCTGCCTCAGGATGGGTTTGTTCGTGTTTACAATCTGCCTATGACAATGGAGATAGAAGGTGATATATCAGGAGCAGGATACACTAGGCTGGTATTATAGTTACTTATTTCCTCTAGATGAGAGAGAGGTAAGTGCTTTCTGACTAGGTTGTGGGCAGTGTAGG
>NW_010183215.1:1739-10550 GCF_000695765.1 Mesitornis unicolor
GCTTTTTTCCTGAATGGATTATTTCCTGCTTCATTTTGAGGCAAGGCCTTGCCCAAGGTGCCTTTAAAGTGAAGCATGAAAGTAGCCCCCAAATAATAATGAAAGCTGGTTACTCTTAATGTGACAAAGAGGACGTCATATAGTCTTATGCGTCGTCCACGTTGTGGGCATACTAGGGCTTTATCCTGAATTTGTGGGTCATTTCTTAAAGCCTCTTTCATTTGGTTCATCCTGTCATCTGTAGGTAAACTTTGTGGTTGAGTAGATAACTGTGTGAAGTTGAGATCAGCCATGTGACGATGGAGCTCGTCAGTGGTGGGATTTCAGCAGAGTGAATCCAAGCACTGGATGTACTTAGGCAGCTTCAAACTATTCTTTATAAATTGTGTTTCCCCCCCCCCAGCAGGGAAAGCCATATAGAGAGGTGTTTCTGCTGTTAGTGTGTAGGGGTTATTGCCTTAATAAGATGAAAATCTTGTTATGTTGACATTCTTGCTAAATGCTGACCTTTCTGTAACCTGCTTTCCTGGCAAAGTGTTGAGGAGCTGACTGGCATCTACTTCCTTGCTCAGTTTTAATTGAAGTGAGCTACAACAGGGTGTGGGTTAAATGTTTTGTTTGTTTAAAAAATAAATTATGTATTTAAAAAAGAAGAGGCAGAGTCTCTACTCTGAAGATTTTTGAATTTGAAGTAAGAGACCGTGGTGTGGACTAAACTAGACACTTGAAGGGAATGAGGATAGGGGTCAGATTATTACCATCCTGCTGCTATGGTTTCTGCTGTTTAGCTGGTACCTGGAAATGTGCTAGTGTACCACAAATATGGGTTCTTGGCTTAAAACAATATTTTTATAATTATCTGCCCTCCCACTCAAGTTCAGCTTTTGGAGAGGCTTTGGAGAGGACAATTAATGAATTCATCACAAGAAAGGTAAAGGATAACTTGTTCATGCTGTTAGCTCTCTATCAGATAAGCACAGTCAACAATAATGTCTCTTCCAACTAGCACCAGTACAGGTTTGTTGTAGGAGATGAAACTTCATCTGGGTTGCTTAGTTTTTAATCCATCCCCGGGGACATAACACTGTTTTCAGTGAGGGTCTGAAAGAGAGATGAGGTTTGGGTTTTTCAATGTTGCCACAATAGATAGCTAAAATGTTAATATTACAAAGCTCGTATTAGAAGTTTAAATAAAACACAGGACTTAAAATCTGTTCCCTTGTCCAGAGACGTTTCTTCTCAAGACTGCTAAAGCTAATGGTGAAATCCAGTTACTGCTGTGTTGGATGGTTGACGTATCTGTAACAAAACACAGACAATCTGCTAATAGTGGGGTTTTTTTGGAGTTAAATATTCTTAAGTGTTGCATATCGTATTTTAATTTTGCTTTTGTTTTCTGTGTCTCAGTAAACTTACTTGTCAAGTAATTTAGCTTCATCTAAAGTTTAGTTTAGAGACTGGTGACAAAATTACTTTTCTAATGGCAGTTTTATGATTGAAATTCTTGAATTTCATCTTCTGTTTCTGTCAGATATTCTTGTCTAAAGTGACACCTACTAGAGAGGGTGAAAATTAGTTATGCTGTTGTACAAATAATTTCTGTCTTTTGTGTTTCTGTATTTCACTGTTGCACAGAACTTAATTGTGTAGGGTGGTCAGCAACGTGTAAAAGAGTTGCGTGTTTTTGGTTGTGAAAAGAGATACTGTCCTGTCCTGCTCGGTTTCAGGAAATATTCCTAGGATTAAATAAGGTGATTGCTTAATTTAGTTTGCTCTGTGTTTACTCCAGTTCTCATTTAGAAAGAATTTCTGTCTCTTGGTAGGAAATTGCCATTCTAATCATCCCTAGTCCCAGGCCCTCTGTAACCCAAACACTGAAAGAACGGCATAAATTACAAGTGTTCACGTGATATTCTGACAGAGACTATATTAACAATAATGCTGCAATCTTCCTGTTTGCTCCTGTCCTACTATCTTTGGTTTTGGTAGTAACTGCACATAGATGTGAAGTGTATTCTGAGACAATTGCTTTGGTTTAATGAAGGTGGAACTTCATTGGCCATCTCACAGGTCATTCATCTGGAGCGGGTGGACTCTTCCAAAGATTTTCAGTCTTACTAAAAGAAAGGCCCTTATTTTTACTTTCCCCCTTGCTGAAATTCAAATAGTTGTGATAATTAGTGAGATTGTTCCTGCAAAGGTATCTGTTATACCATGTCAGCCTTATTTTGGTTCTTTTTTGTCTTCTGTGGCTTCAGCCAGTTAACTAATGAAGACTCAGGACTCCCTAGAGTGCACTTTGCTTAATGTCTCATTTTAAAAAAAGTAAGACCCTGATTTTCAGCTCCACAGCCCTTTGGCATGGGCGTTGGTTTTGGTGGAGGAAGTAATGCATCTACCAGCTCAGCTGCTTAAAAACTCTCGGATTCTGTGGGTATTCCTGGGGAACACCTGGTGACCATTACTGTTTTCTGTCCACTGTGCTTTGGAGTGTCTGGTTTTTGATAGAGCTTCTGTGTGTTGCTGGAAGAGAATGCGTCCAGAGCACACGAACCTGAGTTTTGTTGAACTCACATTTTGCAGAGTCCTGCGCACAAATCTCTTCTCTCCATGTATGTGCCCTTGCTTCTCTATCCTGAGGTGATCCAGTAAAGCATGAATTCTGCCGCTTCTGAAATACTGAAACTGCCTTTCAGTTGTATGCTTTTTTGATAGCCATTTTAGTCTTCCTTTCCTCTTGATTGAAGAAAGTTTTAACAGTTACAGCTGTTGAAAGTCCTTTTGACTTTGTTAGGAATATGTCTATGTTTTGAAAGCGGTCTATTTCACAGAATCACGGGACGTTAGGGGTTGGAAGGGACCTCTGGAGATCATCTAGTCCAACTCCCCTGGCCAAAGCAGGTTCACCTACAGCAGCTTGCACAGGATCGTGTCCAGGTGGGTTTTGAATGTCTCCAGAGGAGACCCCACAACCTCTCTGGACAGCCTGTTCCAGAGCTGTCACCCTCAGTGTAAAGCAGTGTTTCCTCATGTTGAGCTTGAACTTCCTGTGTTCTAGTTTGTACCTATTGCCCCTTGTCCTGTCGCTGGGCAGCGCTGAAAAGCATCTGGCCCCATCCTCTTGACCCTCACCCTTTAGATAGTTATAAGTATTCATAAGATCCCTTCTCAGTCTCCTTCAGGCTAAACAGACTCAGCTCTCTTAGCCTTTCCTTGCAAGAGAGATGCTCCAGTCCCTTCATCATCTTCGTAGCCCTCCACTGGACTCTCTCCAGTAGGTCCATGTCTCCTGAACAAAGGAGTCTAGAACTGGACACAGTACTCCAGATATGCCCTCACCAGGGCAGAGTGGAGGTGGAGGAGAACCTCCCTCGACCTGCTCACCACACTCTTCTTAATGCACCCCAGGATGCTGTTGGCCTTCTTGGCTGTGAGGGCACATGGCTCATGGTTAACTTGTCCTCCACCAGGACTTCCGGGTCCTTCTCCACAGAGCTGGTTTCCCGCAGGTCACCCCTAATGTATACTGGTGTACGGAGTTATTCCTCCCCAGGTGCAGGGCCCTACACTTGCCCTTGTTGAACTTCATTATGTTCCTCTCTGCGCAACTCTTCAGCCTGTCCAGGTCTCGCTGAATGGCAGCACAGCCTTCTGGTGTATCAGCCAATCTTCCTGGTTTTGTATCATCAGCAAACTTGCTGAGGGTACACTCTGGCCCTTCGTCCAGGTTGCTGACATATATTGTACGATGCCGGACCCAGCACTGCCACCTGTGGGGTCACCCTTAATTGTCTTTTGAAGCTGCTCAGGCAGGTAGAGAGAGGTGGATGTTGTGCTGTCCCATTTTTACTGTGCTGAGTACTTACTACAGGGCTTAGTTTCTGTGACTGTCGTTTCCTTAACCAATAATCCATACCTTGCTTAAGGATTTTTGTTTGCCTCTAAGATCTTTTATTTAACGTCATCTTTATCAAAGTATTGCTTTCTAAAATTATAGTGTTTGAGTATCACGCCTCCTACCAGAATGTGGAACCTGATTATTTTTAGCATAATTCTTAGTAGTTCAATTCCTGTTAATTACAGCTGTGATTTCATGGGATGGGCTGAACTGATGTAACAGCTCACTGTTGCCTGAGAGAGGCGTTTCCCTACCCTGCTTCTCACTGTCTTGATGCTTACCTTGCATTAGCTCTGGGCCAGCGTGACTAGCTAACCTGGCAGAAAACGAACCAGAAAACAAAAGGGAGGCAGGTGGATTTCTGCTGGCTTGGGAAGTTGAATCAGCTTCTTGGGGAGTGGTGTGGGTTTGAGAGTAGCTGAAGGAGAGGACTGTAGGGTTGGAAGCAAAGGGGTTTGGAATCCATTTGGGCACATTTTTCTGCAGAGCGGAGCTAATCTGGTTCAGGAGGCCTGTCTGTGCCCTGGGACCGGTTATCTCATGAAGCAGCAGCTTACTTAGAAATCACTCATCTGCATTCTGTTCAACCATTCACATAGGAAGTAGTCAAAACCATAAGCACCTTGTTGTTACTTTTTTAGACTTTACTTTTTGGCTTAGTTTTTGTTGCAGCATTATATGCTTTATTTTACCAACTTCCGTTTGAAGGATGAACAAACTTGGCAAGAGATTTGCCTCCTTTGACCTTGGATTTTATGTCTATACTGGTTCAGACCTCTCCTTTTTATGAATCTACATATATTGGGGGCAGTGCTAAATACTAGCCTTCCTCCTCCTTTTCTTCTTTTCCCTCCTTTTCATACATGCACCATGCATGCCTTTTCCTTGCTTGGCTGATGCATCCTGAATAGAGATGCCCCTCTGAGTTCTGCCACACTCCATTGCTCTTTCTTTCTCTGTTTCAAAGTGATAAAATCTTTCCAGTTGTGAAGCATGTTGGTTAATGAATTTCTGTATAATGCAGTAACAACAAAACCTGAATTTTTCTGTCTCTTTCTAGTGGGTTGCAGTTCTTGATCTAGAATTTTGATCTGACATCCTACTGTTGTCACAGAGACACTAGTAATTATTTCCTGTTTCATTTGGTAGTGCTTCTCCAGGTTGACAGCGTTTGGTGGAATTTTTTTACACTCCTCCCCGGATATGTCTGTCTGCCTCTCTGGAAGAGTATTGGTCTTTTAGCTGCTGATATGGCTTTCCAGTGCAGACGTTGTATAAATGCTGTACACATTTAATAATGTGACTGCGTGTAGATGCAGACGTTGTAGGCTGGTCTCTGCTTCTGGAAGACCTGTGTAGTGCATTCCCATTGACATAGTGAAATCTGCATTTGAAGGAATTAGGTGAAGGCTCCTGCTCATGGAAACAGGGGTGGGGGTAAAAACACTTGGCTGTTGCTGTTAACCTCATCATCACAAAGGCTGGGAGTTAAAGCACTTAAGCTGCAGGTGGAAACAAAAAATGAATGTGTGTTTTCTTACATCTGCCTCTTGGAAATTTTTGGTTGCTGACTCAAAAATAGTTGTTTGAAATCTTTCTTCAGCCACCTACTCCATATTGATGCTTCAGTCTCAAAACCGTTAAGTAATTGGCAACATTAGTGTGATTATGCTAAATGAAACTATAAGGCAGCGTCTTCAACATACTGAGCTACTGTATGGTATATACACAAGCACCCTCAAAGTAAGGGTCGGAGCCAGCTCCAATATGGTGGAAAGCGTACGATGCTTCAGTCTTTTTCAGTCTGTCATTCGTACAAGCTTAGACAGAGAATTGTTTCATAACTGATTTCAAATGTATTTGATGAGATCTAGTAAAACCTGTCAGGGGTACCTCATCCTCATCCTTATGCTTTGCAAGGAACCCTTGTGTCACTACAGTCAGGATTATTTTTATACCCAGATTAACGAAGGCAATTCATATTCTTACTTGTGACAACACCTTCAATTATGATAACCCAAGTGAAATAGGATGCAAAGGGATAACTTATCCAGATTGTCAACTTCAGGTCATGTTTTCTTAAGTAACAATTTATGCCCTTCAGCAGTTGGTAGCCTGCTGGTCCTGAAGGCACTGGTGTCCTGTATTAAATCAGATTTTGTTCTTCCTTTCTGGCTTTCATGGACCTCAGCTGACACTGGTCTAGAGAGTAGCCAGCTGGCCAAAGAGTTCCCCTGCTGCTGGTGTGGAAGAAAGGAAGCAATGCCTAAGCTGAAGGTGAAGAGACACAACATTTATTCTTTTCTGCCCACGATTTTCAACAGTTCTTTTGAGAACACGATGTTGAAGAAGAAATCCCTTTGCGATGGAACGGGACCAAATCAGCCACAAGGTTTGGCAAGGCTGTCTGCTGCTCGGGCTCTTAATTCCTTTGGCTGGGATTTTGCATGGCCTGCTCCTGATGGATCTGTAGATTTGTCTGTCTACTATAGTTTTTCAGCATCACCATCACATGAGACTATGATGAGTATCTTCATATGTTTTAATCAGATTTGTTCTGAAATTGTCAATAGCTCCTGCACGCCTTCTGTCTTGCTTTAGTTGCCATAGCACATAGCATAGAAATTCCTGACAGCTGGACACATTGTTAAAAATAAATAAAACAAAATTACCAAACACTTTTTTATTAGACTAGCAATGTCCCTGAAGCCTGTGAAATTTTTCCAGTTTGGCTTGCACATCCCAGCTGTATGCAGGGTGCGTAACTTCAGAATCTCCTCACTTGTATCCACTACAGTTGTGTCCCATTGTTTATCTTACTAGACCAAGTTGCCCCAAAACAGGTCATTATGTATTAACAAGACTTCTTGATGATCTGAGGTCTTCATTAAAGCTTCAGTAATTTTTCTTTTTAATCTTGGAGGTGAAAATGTGCTGACCTTTGATTCATGAACATCTTGCCTCTGTTTCTCACTGTGAAAAGAAATAAGGAATAAAAATCCTACCTTGTGGTTCAGTGGTGCCACTTCTCATGTGTTGCCTTCATCCTCTGGTATAGATAAAAGGGACTTCTATTTTTGCTATTCTTAATGTCTTTGCATTGTTGTTTCATCATAGAGTGATGAGTGGAGGCACTGCTGCCATCAGTGGGCTGGGCAAATAATGACTTACAGGGAAAGCTGCCAGAGAAAATTTATTTTTGACTGCTTTTTCCACAGTCTTATCAAGTTTGGGTTTTACTCCTTGGCTTTTGTAGGATTCCCACTGGTCTCAGGATCTATCAATAACCATCTGCCTCCAAATTATTTGCAAATGCCAGTACTCCCAGCACTGCAGAAGAGCATTGCAGCACCAAGGAACAGCGAGAAATTTGAGATTAGCTGTAAGATACAGGAATACACACTGCATTTATTTTCAGACTTCATTACTGGCTATTTTTTATAGTCATAGGGGTTTTTTCCCTCCACTTGTGGTTCCACAACCTGCTATCAAGCTGCTATGTTAATGAATACTTTACAGCATTTGGTGAGTCTCATGGCAAATCAGTAGGAAGTGTGAGCCCTTGAGCTCCTGAAGTGACTTAAATGAGACCATCTGCATCTTTATGTTCTGTAATTCTGGCCTTTTTTTATATGAAAGTGAATGAGGTAAAAAGCAAAAGCAGGACTGGCCTTGCCCTCTGATTAGAGGGTAGAGCGGCCATGGCTTTCAGTGCAGCAGTGGTCCAGCGAAGTGCAGTTCTAGGTACCAAGACTCCCCAGGGAAGAGGAGAGACTATAGCTGAGCATCCTTCAGGAGCTGCTGGAAGGATGCTGTTGCTGGTGGAGAGTAAGGACCAAGGGGCATGTGGTGAAATGAGCGGGAAGCATTGCAGTGCTCTCATGGGAGTCTTGGAAGCAGTCACATACGCTGCAGCGTACAGCCCTTGATGCTCCCTGTGCCCTGCCTGGCTGCTGTGAGATCCGTGTGTGTTACAACTGCCTTGCAGTCAGCATCGCGGTGGTCGGTTTGTGATGGATTTTAATACAGAAGTACAGCATGGTCAAGGACTTGCACAATTTAGGACTGTTGTGCAAGGTTTCCTGAGCATACTTACAGCTTAAGATCTCAGTACAAATTAGCTGCCTAGTGTTTTATTTTTGAGATAGCTTGCTTTGTTGTTAGAAAATAAATCCAGGATGAGAAGATTTGTTGGAAGAGTGCTTCCTGCAAGCCTGTACTGGAGAAGAGCATGCTAGCTGCAGAATTTGTACTGTTTTATTCACTATCATTAAGCACAGATGTGAGTTATTTAAAGTGAGTGTTTCGGATATAACAGAACTCAATAATGATGCTTATCTAATGAAAACATATTTTGTAAACCAAATCAAAAAGGAATGCATGATATATTTAGGAAAAACAATTCTAGCCTTACATGAAATGTAAATATACAAGATGTTTTAATTTATTGATTCCTCTTGAGGTAGTCTTTGCTTCAAAAACCTTCCTACAAACCCGACAAGTGATTTCACTGGCTTAGAACCTCGTGTATCTCAGTTGCTCTTTGACTCTTGTCAGAGAATGTCAAGTTGAGAATGCATTGCTGATTGCTGTGTTCTGCTCTCTAAATATTCTGTGTTCTTTTTTTTGTAGGCTCGGAATGTCAACACGGGTGAGCTAGCAGCAATTAAAGTCATAAAACTAGAACCAGGTAAGTGTTTCTTAGCTGAAATAGGCCATGGAAACAAAATATTTTCATGCTTAAAATACAACTGTACAAAATCAATCGAGTCCACTTACTGAAAGAATGGGTAATTGTGCCTTTGAGTGTAGGACAAAATATACTGTTCTAGGAAATAACAAGCATGACAAGCAAGATGTGAGAGGAAAAAATGTAACTGGAGAACAGTTAAAGGAAAACTGACTAAAATTTC
>NW_010183215.1:10564-11069 GCF_000695765.1 Mesitornis unicolor
GCAGGAGTTGGGGTTTTTGGCCTCAAGTACTATGTTTTCAACCCACGTGATGCAAAAAACTGTATAGAACAAGAGAAATGAGGAGGGCACCAAGGCAGAAAAGAACTCACCTGGAGAGAGCATAGAGAGAGAAATAAAAAGAAGGAAGGGTGAAATGTAATAGGTGGGCATTAGTATCTGGAAATTGAGTACGTTTCCTGAAATTCTCTTGGAGACTCTGATTAAGATGTTATTGTATGCTGGATTTGTGCTTGCATGGCGCTCATGTTGCGATTTCACAAAGTATGTGTGCCCTACAGATCAGTTATCAGCCTGCAAGTGCTGTTCTGTTAATATGGCTAGACTTGTTAAACAGGAGTACAGTAATCTGAGGAGTAAAATGTCCAGACTTTTTGTTTAGCTTGTCACTGTTGATGTTCCATTTTTGAGATTTAATGTTATGGGGGGGAATATTTTAACTACTACCTTGTTTGATCCTTAAGGACTATGCATGCAAGAAGGGAAA
>NW_010183215.1:11089-25359 GCF_000695765.1 Mesitornis unicolor
TTTTTTTTTTCTTTTTTTGCTCTTACAGTTCTGGAAGTTATTTGAAATGCTGTGTTTATATAATGCATGCGGATTTAAAAATTCAAGATATGGCGGTATGTTACTATGTAGTTCTGAAAGTGTATATTCATCACACTGAAAGTTGTGATCTCAGATTAGCTTGTCTTGTTCCGCTGCTTTGGCTTTTTATGTCAACTCCTGTTGCTGGAGTAGTTGCTGTGCATGATGTACGTTACCAGACCAGCTACGACAAGCAGCCGTGCTGTGTCTTCCTATGGAATTGTAAAGATACAACTGGGAAGGAGACTTGCGTAGTGGGGAAAGAACCATAGGACTTGGAAGACTCAGATGATGTCAGCCTTTAAAATAACGTGACTTTTTACTTAGCTGACAACTTATACTCTCAAAAGTATGAAGTGTCTTGGTTGAGGTTACTGTTGTATAGGTTGTGCTGAGTAGGACTTGGAAAATCGTGCTGCGTGGAGAATCAGCTGTGGGCAGAGCCCAGGGATGAGCTGCAGCTTGGGGTGACTTGTCCTTATGCTGTGCGGATGGGGTGAACAACTGGCATCTTGCAATTCAGCATTCTTGGCGGCCTTTGGATACCTGAGTGGTGCACAGAGAATGTGCTTTAGCTACCCTTTGTTTGCTCCATGAGCTCAGTTTCTCTCTAGTTGACTGTTGCTTCCAGTTGTGGTAGAGACTTCACTCACAGCTTCAGAAGGAGAGCGTCCACATTCCAGAACCATAGCACTGGCTTTCTTTGCAGGTTTTGCAGATTGAGGGAGAGTGTGAAGACTAAAGGTTAATAATGTTTAGATACTTACTCTAAAGCTTGTGCTACTCTGATATTTTGAATGTAATGATAACACTGGTTGAATACTGGAGAAATCATGTCCGTAACTTATGTCCAGATAAAACACTGACATGGATCTGGCCATGGTACTATTTATTACCTTGGTTGTACCTGTCTTTCTATAAAAAGCTTCCTACCAGATGTGTGCATTGGAAAAAATAATGTGCAAAATTGAAAACCCAACATGTTTCCTAGAGATGTTTTTGGTTTAGGGGTGATCTCCTATGACAAGGTGACCTGCTTAGTGGATGAGGGAAAGGCTGTGGATGTTGTTTGCCTGGACTTTAGTAAAGCCTTTGACACCATTTCCTACAGCATTCTGCTGGATAAACTGACTGCCCATGGCTGGGACAGACACAGGATGGCTGGATCCAAAGAGTGGTGGTGAATGGACAAGTGGTGTTCCCCAGGGCTCAGTTTTAGGGCCAGTTCTGTTTAACATCTTTATCAGTGATCTGGATGAGGGGATTGGGTGCACCCTCAGTAAGTTTGCAGATGACACTACGCTGGGCGGAAGCGTTGATCTGCTTGAGGATAGGAAGGCTCTACAGAGGGATCTGGACAGGCTGGATTGATGGGCTGAGGCCAAGTGTATGAGGTTCACCAAGGTCAAGTCCTGTACTTGAGTCACAATAACCACATGCAACACTATAGGCTTGGGAATGAGTGGCTGGAAGGCTCCTTGGCAGAGAGGGATCTAGGGGTACCCAGTCAACCAGTTGACTGAATGTGAGCCAGCAGTGTGCACAGGTGGTGAGGAAGGCCAACAGCATCCTGGCTTGTATCAGAAATAGTGTGGCTAGCAGGACCAGGGAAGTGATCCTTCCCCCTGTACTTGGCACTGGTGAGCGCACCTCGAATATTGCGTTCAGTTTTGGGTCCATCACCGCGAGAAGGGCATTGAGGCACTGGAGCGTGTACAGAGAAGGACAGTAAAGCTGTTGAGGGGTCTGGAGTGCAAGTCTTGTGAGGAATGTCTGACAGCACTGGGGTTGTTTAGTCTGGAGAATAAGAGGCTGAGGGGAGACCTTATCACCCTCTACAGCTACCTGAAAGGAGATTGTAGTGAGTTGAGTCTCAGTCTCTTCTCCCAGTCTCCCAAGTAACAAACAACTGGATGAGAGGAAATGGCCTCAAGTTATGCCAGGGAAAGTTTAGATTGGATATTAGGAAAATTTTCTTCACTGAAAGGGTTTATCGGGCATCAGAACAGGCTGTCCAGGGAAGTGGTTGAGTCACCATCCTGGGAGGTGTTTAACAGATGGGTAGATGAGGTGCTTAGAAATAGTGTGGCTAGCAGGACCAGGGAAGTGATCCTTCCCCCTGTACTTGGCACTGGTGAGCGCACCTCGAATATTGCGTTCAGTTTTGGGTCCATCACCGCGAGAAGGGCATTGAGGCACTGGAGCGTGTACAGAGAAGGACAGTAAAGCTGTTGAGGGGTCTGGAGTGCAAGTCTTGTGAGGAATGTCTGACAGCACTGGGGTTGTTTAGTCTGGAGAATAAGAGGCTGAGGGGAGACCTTATCACCCTCTACAGCTACCTGAAAGGAGATTGTAGTGAGTTGAGTCTCAGTCTCTTCTCCCAGTCTCCCAAGTAACAAACAACTGGATGAGAGGAAATGGCCTCAAGTTATGCCAGGGAAAGTTTAGATTGGATATTAGGAAAATTTTCTTCACTGAAAGGGTTTATCGGGCATCAGAACAGGCTGTCCAGGGAAGTGGTTGAGTCACCATCCTGGGAGGTGTTTAACAGATGGGTAGATGAGGTGCTTAGAGACATGATTTAGTAGTGGGCAGGTTATGCTTGGACTTGGTGATCTTAAGGGTCTTTTCCAACCAAGCGATTCTATGCACAGTCCACAAATTTATGTGGTTTACCGAGTTTGCTGAAAAATTGCAGCAGCAGTGTACTACTGAATGTTTTTTGCTCAGGAAGATTATCCATGTGTCCACATATCCATTAGATTGGGAGTTGGACATGTGGCCAAAAATAGCAAAGTTTTGTCATGTTTTTTGAGAACGTGGACTATTGTCAGGGCATATGCAGATGGACACAGTGGAGTCATGGGGAAAAGAAAGACTTTAGAAAGAGCTATGGCTCACAAAAGGTACCAGATAGCCGATGTGAGGTCCATTGGGCCCTGAATGAAACTTCTTAAGAACATAGTTACTTACTGCTAAGCACTTGCTAATAAATGTTGATTTACAGCTGCGTTATGTGTCTAAAACTGGCAGATAATTAGATTTAATTACTCAAAATGTTTATTTTATAAACATGTACTGAAAGTCTAGTTAACGTGTGAGTATGAACCAGACCAATGAAAATATTCATTCTGCTTTTCAGGAGAAGATTTTGCTGTTGTGCAGCAGGAAATCATTATGATGAAAGACTGTAAACATCCAAACATTGTTGCTTATTTTGGCAGCTATCTCAGGTACAGTTTGTTTCTTTTGCTCACTTAAAAATGCTTTCCTATCTCCTTGTAAAGGATAGGTCTGTAAAGTGACTTGGGCAAAACATAATTTACCTAATAATTATTATTCACTTGTATATTACTTTTTTTTTTCATTTACCTTAAAATCTGTTCTGTTTACAGTAGTGTCTCTCTATAAATACTGTTTCTCTTAGCAAAGTCTTTCAGTGACCATATAGTCATGCTTCCTTGGAAATGAATTGGCATGTAAAAGCTTTGAATTTAATACAAAAGTAGAATATCAAGCGAAAGTATGACAAGTCTGAAGGAAGAGACTGTATATATTATCTTTTAAATCTGTTTCAGTAAAATGTCTCTAAATTTGCAAAACATTGATAATTATAAATATTGCATAATACAGAGTTCTCAGAAATGTTCCTACTTAACTGGTGTTGGCATGTAAAATTGAGCACTCAAAATTCAATGTTATGGGGAAATAAGGAGGAAAATTTTTTCCTTACTTAAGAGTATCAGTGCTATGTTAAGCTTTAAGGACAATTTTGTAGTGAAGTACCTACCAGAGTAAACTGCAGCTTTTAAAAAGCCCACTGGTGATTTGTGTTTTGGGTTTGTTTTGAAATCTAAAAATCATTGATGTTTTAGCTCTTCTATATTTGCTTCTCTCTCTTGAGCTGCAGGGTTGTTTATCACAATTAATGTAGTATCTGTAAATTGTTCTGTCTCAATAATCTGTTTGTATAATTCATTTTGTAAAGTATTACGCTTAACTTGTTGCAAGTACAGTAAACTTTTAAACTCTCAGTATTGAGAAAATTGGTGGCTAGTTTCTAATAACATTTGCTATTATAATTCTTTTCAGTACATCCTGACAAGTGTTTTATGGTAGCTGTAGCAATTGTTTGATATGCAAGGACTCGAACTTTTAATGCTGGATTTTGTGAACCTAATGTCGTAATTTTAGGCATATCATGCCATGTAATAAAATGCCTTTGAAAAGGCTCTGAAAAGTCATGATGCTCTTTACGGCAGAGCCTTCTCATTCCTTTCAGGTATTCACATATCTGACTCTATTCAGAATGGGAAGATGCCAGGTTGAGTTATTCAGACATGTACTAGATTTCAGCAGCTCCAGCTGAAATTCTCCATGATGGCTGCCTGCTGCAGCCAGAAGCTATTCAGTAATATAGGCCAACTGCTTTTTGGATTGGGGGTGGGAAGAGACAAGTGGTATTTTCACATGAAAAATCTTACTACATTAAAGCCTTTCAACAAAGAATTACCATCTTGAAGGAGGAATATATGACAGAATTTGGCTCTTGTATTTAGAGTGCATATCTTTCTTTTAAAAATCCTTTCATATTTGACCAAGTTATCTTCTAAATACTGGGTTTTTTCTTTAACTTGCTTTCTAGATCAGCTAGAGCTTGGGAAGTACAAGTTACTGTTTCTTTTCTAGCCAGCAGTGTCTGGTCAGGGGATGTTTGCAGTGCTACAGAAGAGCTAACACGTGTTGCTTGCTTGCGTCCCTGGCTTGCTTGTCCGTTGTTGAGCATTTCTTGTTTTGCTCTGGGGTGAGCTGGAACAGGATGTTGAAATGGCAAGTGTGGAGTGCTTTGTGGTGCTCTTAGTGACCTCGATGGTGAACGTCTGCATATTTGGAGCAAACTGAAATGGGACAAGTTGAGTGTGTCAGAACTTGGATGCAGTGTTGGGGAAGAGAGAAAGTTCTGGCAGTAAATGCTAGAGGAGGAGGAGAGGTCTCATACAGAAGCTCAGCTGACCAATACTGTCCTGAGGAGTTCCTTGTCCCTGCTTCTTGTATCCAGTGTTCTTGAATAGCCCTGGACACTCACTGAAGTCGTATTTTATCACTGGTGGCGTTTATTGCGTCTTTCTCAGTATGAATATCTTGTTAGCTTTTGTCTTGTAATTGAAGAGTGTTGCATGCTGACAGATAGGATTCAAGTCAATAGAATCTGTGTTTTGAATTAAGGTCACTTCATAGTCATTTTAAAGGTCTGTAGTGGAAAAGCTGGTCTTACTGGTATTTCACAGACACAATTTAGTGTGGAGCATAAAGGAAGTTTTCAAGAGCAAATGTATTTTCAGAGTAAAATAAGTGGAAATGCACTAGATGTATAAGAAGGAAGAGGAAAGGAAGCTGTTGTCTAGCCCGCTAAATGAACACCATCTGCATGCTACACTGAACAAGGCCTGAAGTGTGATGGTGCACTGCTTGCATTATTGTGTATACATGTGCAGGAAGGGATCAAAGTCTGAAGATAAAATCAACACGCCGTGCTGTTCTGGCATCCCATATCTTGAAGGGTGCTTGTCTTGGCAACGTGAAGCCTTTTTTAACACTGAGCTGGTCTGTGAGCTGCATTATGCACAAGTTTGTGTGGGTGTGCATACAGATAGAGCTTGTGTACATGTAGGGGCTTGGTGTTCCAGACTAGGAGTGTCTGCACTTCAGTTTTGAATGGTTAAGGTTAATTTGAAGGTTAACCTTAATTGCGTATCACTTCCGTATAACTTCCATTCTGTGCATTACTGGCAAACTGAACAGTTAATACCTCCAAATCAGGTTAAATTTTTTTTTGAGAATTTATGGAGTTACTAGTCTGACAGCAGTTTACAGATTGTCGAGTGGTAAAGTTGGCAAGGGATCTTTTCATCTCCTAAAAAGGGAGTATTTGGAAGCTCTGTGTTATGGTAACTAAGCTTCTTAAATGGATGTTGCATATTCTCTAGGCTAAGAGGGTCATTAGGAGCAGTCAGCATGGTTGCACCAAAGGGAAGTCCTGTTTGACCACAACCTGGTAGCCTTTTGTGAGGCCATAACCAGGTGGATAAATGATGGTAGGGCAGTGGATGTGGTCTATCTTGATGTCAGTAAAGTATTGGACACTGTCCCCCATAGCATCCTTGCAGCTAAACTGAGGAAGTGTGGTCTAGGTGATTGGGTAGTGAGATGGGTCATGAACTGGTTGAAGGAAAGAAGTCAGAAAGTTGTGGTCAATGGGACGGAGTCCAGTTGGAGGTCTGTATCTAGTGGGGTCCCCCAGGGGTTGTCGGTACTGGGACCAGTACTATTCAATCTATTCATCAACGACCTGGACGAGGGAACAGAGTGCACTGTCAGCAAGTTTGCTGACACCACCAAACTGGGAGGAGTGGCTGACACACCAGAGGGCTGTGCTGCCATTCAGCGAGACCTGGACAGGCTGGAGGGTTGGGTGGGGAGAAATTTAATGAAATTCAACAAGGGCAAGTGTAGGGTCTTACATCTGGGGAAGAACAACCCCATGTACCAGTATAGGTTGTGGACTGACCAGTTGGGGAGCAGCACAGGGGACAGGGGCCTGGGGGTGTGGGTGGACAGCAGGATGACCATGAGCCAGCACTGTGCCCTTGTGGCCACCAAGGCCAATGGCATCCTGGGTTGTATCAGGAGGGGGGTGGTCAGTAGGTCAGAGAGGTTCTTCTTCCCCTCTGCTCTGCCCTGGTGAGACCGCATCTGGAGTATTTCGTCCAGTTCTGGCCCCTCAGTTCAAGAGGGACAGGGAATTGCTTGAACGAGTCCAGCGCAGAGCCACAGAGATGACTGAGGGAGTGGAGCATCTCCCTTATGAGGAGCAGCTGAGGGAGCTGGGTCTCTTTAGCTTGGAGAAGAGGAGACTGAGGGGTGACCTCATTAATGTTTATAAATTTGTAAAGGGCGAGTGTCAGGAGGAAGGAGCCAGGCTCTTCTCTGTGATAGCCAATGACAGGACAAGGGGCAGTAGGTGCAAGCTGGAGCATAGGAGGTTCTATGTGAACTTGAGGAAAAGCTTTTTTACTTTGAGGGTGACAGAGCACTGGAACAAGCTGCCCAGAGAGGTTGTGGAGTCTCCTTCTCTGGAGACATTCAAACGTGCTTGGACGCGTTCCTGTGTGACCTCCTCTAGGTGATCCTGCTCTGGCAGGGGGGTTGGACTGGATGATCTTTCGAGGTCCCTTCCAAGGCCTAATATTCTGTGATTCTGAGAGTTGTGTGACTGGGACAGAATCACACAGAATCACAGAACGTTAGGGATTGGAAGGGACCTCAAAAGATCATCTAGTCCAATCCCCCTGCCGGAGCAGGAACACCTAGATGAGGTTGCACAGGAAGGCGTCCAGGCGGGTTTTGAATGTCTCCAGAGAACCACAGTGTTCCACCCACCTGTTGCACCTCCTTAATCTTCCTTCCAACCTCAAAGCCTGTCTTTGTGAAGAGAGCACCATTTTGTACGTTAATGTTCTCCACTGTACTCCATGTGGTTGTTTTATTTGTACCAGTGTTGCACTGCTGGGAAGGAAGTTGTGTTAACACTTTTCTTGATGTGTGACATTAAGTCTGACATGCCCCACAAACCTGAAAGTCATTGCTATAAACCTTTTCAGAAGGCAAATTTAGAAGAAAGTAAGTGAGGAGTGGCAGAGGGCAGGGCTGGGGCTCTGCAGTGCTGTTGAAGTTACCCCAAGCTGTTTTTCTAACATAGGAACTTCTGACCAGAACCATGGTTCCATTTGTGTTCATTTCTGGGGGTGAGATGATTTGCATTGTAGCAGCGCTGATAAATGTATCCAGGTGTCTTACCAGCTGCTTCTTTTACTTAGTCATAGTGGGAACACATTGCTTAGTGTAACTAATAAAAAGCTGTTTCTGACGATTTTAAGGTTGCATGTGAAAACAGACTGTGAATAAATACTGTTGCATTCAACTTTCTAGGGATGCATTTTCTTTAAGTAACAGTTTTCCTCTTGTCTCACAGTATCAAAATATACCTTTGTAGACCCAGAATTAAATTTTGGCAAATACAGTATATATTTTTGACACTCTTGTGCTCTTGCTTGGTTTCCTCGCCTTTCTTTGGTGTAGTGACTCTTTTGTTTGGGCGATCAAGTGTCTGTTTTCGAGGCCTCTCATTGTCTGACCCTGTGTTTTCCAAGTATCTTTCAGTGCTAAGAACAATAAGGAAAGTACTTCGCACTTACGAGCATATTGTTCCCCATGCTTTTTTTCTGTTTACGTGTGTTTTTTTTCAGCCCATCAGATGGCCTTGCTGTTAGCCTAGGTGTTAAGTTGCAGACACTCAGTGGTAGTTGATCCTGTCTCCGTGTTGTTTGCAGACACAGACAGCTGTGTACACTGTTACTGTTGATTACCTGTCTCAAAGCACTTAGGCACAGTAATAAAAGGCTAGATAGCAAATTAGGAATGAAGTCTTCTCTTTTGATCCTCTTTGTTTTTTTTCCTTTTCTGTAGGGCTTTTCCACACTGGGAAGTTAATGTCCAGTAAGTGAAGGTGTGAATTTACAGCACTTATCTACTTCATGTCTCTTACTTTGTGGGTGCTCTGCTGCTGTACCAAGGTTGCTGGGGTTGTCCTGGCTTTTTCCTACTTCCACACTGCTGCTGCTGTTGGTATCAAACAGGGTGCAGCTACATGGGAAAGGTTGGCTTTCATAGGCCCGGTGCCCCCAGAAGTGTCCCTGTCTGAGTCTTGCATCATTGTGGGAAATAAACAAGGAACTTGCAAATGTCTGTCTCTTCAGTGCTTCTTTCTCACTTATGTTCCCCGTGCTGCCATTGCTAATTCTGTGGTCTTTCACAGATAGTCACATTGCTTCTGTGTCTGACTTTGATCAGTTATTTCAGTGAAAAGCCTTCATATTATTTCAAGGAATGCTTTAATTAATGCCTAGAAATGTATGGAGTTAACAGCCAGGGACTTCTGTTGCTTAAAACCTCTGGTAGTACCTAAACACTACCTTTCCCATCACTAGACAAAGCAGCCAGGGCATAGCTTTGGGGACCATGTGGACTGTGGACTTAAAAGGGGAGGAGGTCCAAGAAAGACATTTCCTTGGAGCAGCAGCTATTCTAGCTGTTACCTGTTGGTGAGAAATACTTGCAATTTGCGGCTCAGGGGATAAGCACAGCACTTCCAGGACTGTTGGCATTGCCCGCAGCAGTATCTCAAGCTATTCTGACAGAGCCTTGTGAATACAAGAAGCCCAAGAGCAGCAGGGATCATGGGCAAGCTGCAGAACAGTCATCAGCCTTTCTGTTGTCATCCTGTGTACCAGTCTGCCTCGAGGTGGTTGTATGCGGTTTTCCTTTCCTGTGTGTTTTGATGGTCAGGAGTAACCAGGCAGGTCCCAGATTTTCTGCTTTCCAAAATGCCTTTTTGTGGCCACACGGGGTACAGCTGTCTTACCAGTGAAAATAGAATTTAGTGTCCATAATGGAAGATACCTTTGAATTCTTCAGCCTATTGTGTGTTCTTGGAAAGCACCTTTAACGGAGATACAGTGAGTCAGGCTGAATTGATTCCCTTGGTAAGAGGAATCTACACAATTTCTGTCTGGCCCCTGCCACCAAAAATACCCATAGGTATTTTTGAGGGAAGAGACTTCATCTGAGAAGGCACTTAGTCCCGTCACGGGCCCTACTCTGCCTGGCTTTGACTGAAGCACTAGAGTTCTGTTGTGTAATAAATTGAGTTGAGAGATATCACTGGGAATTTTTGTTCTGGGTTTTTGTTTCGGTTTTGTTTGGTTTTGTTTGTGTTTATTCCTCTGCTCTGAAAAAAAGTTGAGAAGTAAAAATGAGGAAGAAACAAGAGCCCACATCTGTTTACTCTCAGTAAAATTATATTTAATTTTTATAGTAGATCTTAAGCAAAAATCAGTGTGCAGATTTCACTAACACTGTTTCTATTACTCTAATAAACCCTGCAATGTTTTGGGTATTTCATTAGTTACTATTATGACAGTGAAGTGTCACGTAAAGATTAAATCACATTCATTATTTGACTTGTAGTTTTCATAATACAGAGCTTGTTATGTTGTGCTTTATAGTGTTTGAGTCCACTGACTTATCTTTTATAGGTGTTGTTTTCATTTTTGACAACTAATGAATGTTTCTTTTTCACTTTTTAGACGAGACAAGCTATGGATTTGCATGGAGTTTTGTGGAGGTGGCTCTCTGCAGGATATTTATCATGGTACGTCAATACTGTCATTCCTTAAAATCTAAGTAAAGCTTATTTTCAAAAATGGGGATGATTACAGCATTTTTGAATTGGAGAGGTGGAATCCTAAACTCAATATCCATAATAATCCATTGAAGGTCAATTTTAGCTTATGTATTTACATGATTGTTTGGGTTTGGTTTTGTTAAACAAAATAAGCTGTGGTGGGATTTTTTGAACAGAGAAGTTATTTTATTCATTCAGTAGCTCGTATACGCATCGCTGCTTTTCAGAAGCTGTGAAATTGGACAATACTGTATAGTAAAAATAAAAAAAAGTCCTAATGTGCTGTCTGTCTTCACAGCAGTTTTGTGTCTGACCTTTTGAACTTCGCTTTACTATAATCTATGCCACTGCTACAGATACTTAGATAAATGCATTGATTAGCATGGATGCTCTTGTCCTTTGTAAACTGTGATCTTTTATATATTTATATAGCAGTAGTGCCATTAGGATCCCTTTTTTTAAATGGTGGATGCATTATGTGAAAAGCAAATATGTTTGAGGGATTTTATTGCCCTGAAATTAGGACTTGCTTATGAAAGGAGTATGGTGTAAGTGAGTAGTGGCTGTGGCTCTGTGGTTCTTGGGTGATGTTTTTCAGACAGGAAATCCATCTGTATTCTAAATTGTGAAGATTTTACATGTTAGAATTTTCACGTTCTTCTCTTGTGTGTAAACAGCTTGTGTAACTTTTTACGTTTAACTTGGGTGCAGTTAGAACAAGGCACCAATTCACGGGTTCACACCATGCTTACGACATAGTTATTTGAGGATGGCTTTGTCGATCCCTTACATCTTTACTAGTGTTGATAAAAGCATTGTGTCTAATAGGCTTTGTTATGTGGAACACCTGTAGAGTAGGAAATGAGCTTATGCCACATAAATGCCTGAACAGATGTCGTACAGGAGTGGTTTCCTGTTGTAGATGATTTTTGGCTTCTGTGCTGGTAGTTAAAGTGGAAAGTTCTTTTCTGATCTTAATTACGTTCCAAAGGGTCTTATTCAAACTGAACTATAGGCCTCTGTAATCTGAAGTCATTGAAGTTGATCAATCAGAATTAAATTTCTCAAAATAAACATATGTGCCTAGAAATAGGTACTCTGGGTGCAGAAATATTTAGTTTTATGTGCATTTGGAGCTTTTCTTTCAGAAAATGAAGATGGATCTAGACCTGTTTTGAAGATATATATTGCATGATACTAATTTATATTATGCTTGTGGGTTTGCAGAAGCTAAGCAATTAGGTGCTTAAATCTTGTTTAAGTTGTAACGTCCTAAGCTCCTTCAGGTTACTTTGAGAAACCCCATCTAACTTTTCTGTTGGTTTTCTCTGCAAAACCTGAGAAGCTTGCAGTGAGGACTGCATTTCCTGGTCTTAAAACCCTTTACTGTCAGGATCAAAGTCCGGTGACTGGGGACAAGTCACAGGCCATTCCTTGCTTGCCATTCAGTGTTTGGTTTATGTATTTGTTCAGAGTTTAAGTGTTTTCCTTTAAGAGACTTGAGTGAAGTGGGACCCTGGAGGGAGAGGAAGAGAGGAGGGAGACTTTGGGAAGCTGCTGAGCTTGCTTAGGGGGAGATGTTGAAGAGGTTCATGGTGTGACAGACCCAGGAGCGATGATGCTGGTAGCTCATGCAGAAGAAGAGAAGCTGCGGAGAGCAGGCTGCACAGCTGCAGGGAAGAGAAAGCAGGTCGCATGGCAGTGGGGAGGATGGAGGGAGAGAGGAGGTTGCAAGGGTAGAAGGAACTTCCTAGGGCTCAAAGGGAGCTGAGTGGAGTTTGCTGCAGCTCTGAGTCGCTGGGTTGGAAGTCCAACCCTGCATAGGACACAATGGGTTTGTGCAGTGGAAAGAGTTGTGCTTAAATCACTGCTTCCGTTTGTTTTTCCTCCTAATTACTTTGAGATTTATGTATGGAGGAAGTTAGTAGTTTCCATTCCAATGGGACGAGACGTATTTGAGTTTAAAAAAAGTTTGATGGTCTTTGGATGCTCAATCTGGGGGAAAATATAAGCACATTTACGTTGGGACTCTTCTAGTGCAAGATCCTATCAGTGTGAATATAAGTAAATGAGATTGAAATAAGCACTATCTTATATGATTTTGAGAATTTTTTTTTCCTTTCCATTTCAGTGACTGGACCACTTTCAGAACAGCAGATTGCCTATGTTAGCAGAGAAACACTACAGGTAGTGTGTTCTCCCATTCTTGGGGTTGTCTTTTAATGTAAAAGTATTAAAAGCTAAAAATAAAAGCTACAAACGCATGTGATGCCATGGAAGTACAGTGGTTCAGATGGTTTAGCATTTTTGTCAGACTTTTGAGGAGACCCTGTATTATAGCCTAGAACTGATTTGTATAATTGCATAACCTCAAATTATCCCAGATCATTCAAAGAAAACTGTCATCTTTCTCCTGTCAATTTTTTTCTGAAGCTGGGAAGCAGCTTATTTATTAGTTCATATTCGTGGTGCAAATTAGTTATTGCAAGTTTGAAGGAAAATGTAAAGGCTCGGTTTTGCATATCTGATGTTTGATCTGTGCCAATAAGAAAAAGAAAAATGTCTGTGTACTTGGGATGTTCAAGTTAAGGTCACCAGCTTCTCCTCATGGATATGCTAGCTTTCATTTCTCTTTCCTAAATTAAAGGTTTGGTTCACCAGTAAAACTTAATCTGAAACAGCTTTTTTGGTGGATGTCTTGTTTCCATGCGAGAGAACAGTTCTTGGCGTCTAGTGAATGCAAATCTGCTGAATGCCATCAGTTAAGAGCTGCTGCCTCTCTCAAATGCTCTCTCAAGATAGTTTTGTCCCTGAGCCAGCTCCCTTGCATGCCACTTACCATCTCCCTATGCTATGCTAGAGATTGCTGAATTCTGACGTACAGGCCATGGAATGTTTTTTTGGGTTTTTGTTCGGTGGTTGATTTTTTTAATCCCCCCCCCCAACCCCCACAGTGAGGTCTTATGTGACTTCTGGGAGTGATTTGGTTTCTGAACTTTAGACCCTTTTGTTCTTACAGAACAAAGGGATGTTTAAAGGTCATCTAGTGTATCCCCCCTGCAGTGAGCAGGGACATCCTCAAATAGATCAGGTTGTTCAGAGCCCTGTCCAACCTGACCTCAAATGGGTGGGGCATCTACCACCTCTCTGGGCAACCTGTGCCAGTGTTTCACTACCCTCATTGTAAAAAACTTTCTTTCTTGTATCTGGCCTAAATCTACCCTCTTTCAGTTTAAAACCGTTACCCCTTGTCCTGTTGCAACAGGCCATACTGAAAAACCTGTCCCCATCTATCTTATAAGCTCCCTTTTAAGCATTGAAAAGCTGCAAAAAGGTCTCCCTCGAGCCTTCTCTTCTCCAGGCTGAAACAACCCCAATTCCTTCAGCCTTTCTTCAGTAGAGGTGCTACAGCCCTCGGATCATTTTTGTGGCCCTCCTCTGCACCCACTCCAACAAGTCCATGTTTTCTGTATGCTGAGGACTCCAGAGCTGGACGCAATACTCCAGGTGAGGTCTCATCAGAGCAGAGTAGAGGGGCAGAATCACCTCCCTTGATCTTTTGCTGCAGCCCAGGATGCAGTTGGCATTCTGGACTGCGAGGGCACATTGCCAGCTCACATCCACCTTTTCAACCACCAGTACCCCCAAGTCCTCCTCTGCAGGGCTGCTCTCAATCCCTTCATTCCCAACCTGTATTGGTACTAGGGGTTGCCCCAGCCTATGTGCAGGACCTTGCACTTGGCCTTTTTGAACCTCATGAGGTTCACACAGGCCCACTTCTTGAGCTTATCCCTCAGGATGGTATCCTGTCCCTCAGATGTGTCAACTGCACTGCTTTAGCGTGGTGTCATCTGCAGATTTACCTAGGGTACACTTGATCCACAGAATCACAGAATATTAGGAGTTG
>NW_010183216.1:0-3311 GCF_000695765.1 Mesitornis unicolor
TGCCCCGGGGGAGGCCGCTGCCCTGATGCCTTCCCCCCACACGCCAGTTGACGGCCCTGCCCTGCAGCGCCGTGCTTGACGCTCACTTTACACTGATAACTATGTTGTGACGAGAAACAATAGTCGGCTGGGCTGTGGTTACACAACCGCCTTAATCCAGCAGAAATTCAAGTTTCCCCGAAAGGGACGGGCCTGCGCCATCCCTTGATTCTCGGCCTGTGTGGCTGCCTGGCAAAGCAGGTCAGAAACCTGGGCTGCTGAAGGCGAAGCCTCCGCGGCTGTGGCCCTTTCTGTGACCTGAGCCCCTCCATCGGGGTGCAGGCACACTGCTAACGGCATCACAGAAAACGGGGGGGAACAAGCTGCTGTGATGATAGGCTCCCTCTTTCACCAGGGCACAGACCTATGCAGGCTGAAGTGGCTGTGGTATCACAACCTCATGACAGGAGCACTCACCTGGAGACTGTGCCAGAACCAGGGCAAGCCCCATAGACAGCTCTGTTACCCTGAGTTGGGCTCAGTCAGAAAAGACAGACGAGGTGATACAGGCCTCTCTTGCTTTAATGCGGTCATACAGCTGGGATATACACAGACACTGCCACACCTCCAGTCCTTATGCTGGCAATTCCCTGCCACCGTGATTATTGTTTACAACACTTCCATCTTATAGACTGAGCCCTATGGGAGGCACTCACTCCCTACAAGATGATTTATAAATATGCACATCTTCTGCCCTTTCTATAAAGAAACAATGCACTTAGGTCAGTCAACTCCCAAGCCTTTCTGGTGTGCCTCTATGCATATACACCGAGGATTTGCACAGCCACCTTCTTCTCACAGCTAGCGAAACAGCCACAGAAGATATTGAAAAGAAGGTAGAAATCCATTCTATGCTGTTTGGCACATATGAACTGCATCTGTTTCCCTCTCTCATTTATCAGTTGTAGATCATTAGAGTGGGAGGGTACTGCACAGAATAAAACATCCAGTAAACACCTCTGATTTCAGTCATAACCTGAAATACATAGACAAGTAGGAGAGCATCACATGCAGTGCTTTGATATTACACTCATAAATGCACGAGTGTCACTTCTGTTACTGTGTGACTGCTGTAGACGTGTTTGGTAATTACAGATCTCAGAGCTCTCTGCCGGATGCAATGTAATTGCAAATGTGGCAATCCAGAATTATAAAAGAAGGAATTTGACTGAGCAATAAATAGTGTAGGTGCATGTACATGTGAAGTTCAGCATGACTACACTGGGCATGATTCAGCCACCTGTCAGATCCTCCTAATGGTGATAGTCATCCTAATGAAAAGTCACATCCTTTATGCCACTAATTGTTGCTGTAAGACATTGCAAATTAGTTTTTAGCATGTTCTAATATTGGTTTTACAGTCAAAATCAAATCTGCCTTTCTACTGTTTAACTACAATTGTAGCTATTTAACTGTTATGTTTCACAGAGTATTTTTTAATAGTTTTTAAATTCTCAATCTCACTTCTGCACTATTTTTTAACAGCTCACCAGACACAAATAGGCCCAACTTCCAAGAAAATGCTCTCTCAAAGCACTTTATACATAGTATTTTGTTAATTAAGGAGCCAAATAGTAAGTGCACAGTTTCCCATTACTAAATCACAGAATCGCTCGGTTGGAAAAGCCCTCTGAGATCATCACGTCCAACCGCTCCTGTCTACCCCCTAAACCATATCCCTAAGTACCTCGTCTACCCGCTCTTTAAACACATCCAGGGATGGTGACTCCACCACCTCCCTGGGCAGCCTGGTCCAGCTTCTGACGACCCTCTCAGTCAAGAACTTCCTCCTTATCTCTAACCTGAACCTCCCTTGGCACAGCTTGGTGCCGTTTCCCCTTGTTCTATCCCCCATCACCTGGGAGAAGAGACCAGCACCCACCTCTCCACAACCTCCCTTGAGGCAGTTAGAGGGGGTGATGAGGTCTCCCCTCAGCCTTCTCTTCTCCAGGCTAAACAAGCCCAGTTCCCTCAGCCGCTCCTCATCAGGCTTGTTCTCCAGAGCCCTCCCCATCCTTGTGGCTCTTCTCTGAACACGCTCCAGAATCTCAACATCCTTCTTAAAGTGAGGGGCCCAGAACTGAACACAGTTCAGTTCTTCTTAGTATTTCAAGACAATGGGAAATGTAGGTGCCAGCCTGAAAACCATTTATCATTAAAAAAAAAAGCCCAGAGTTCTAAGGGATATGACAGGTAAGCCAGGTCTGGTGTGCAGAGTCCTATTCTATGTGACTGCATAGGAGATTTCATGGTCAGCTTCCTCTTTTGAGTCAGACCATTTCAAGACCCAGAGAGCAGCGCATGTGTCTTAGACACGTGCTTCGAGTCCTGCTTCACTAGAGATAAAGGATGCTTTCCGTTCTGACACACATGTGTCTTAGATACGTGCTTCGGGTCCTGCTTTGCTAGAGATAAAGGATGCTTTCCGTTCTGACACATAGACGTATAACAGATCTGAAAAAAGTAGAATAGAAAACTGAGAATTCTTAGATTTTAATTATACACTATTTCATGTGTAATATTAAAGGCAAAATAAGGATAAACATCCCAAACGAATGTGTGCACTTAGTCTGGCTAAAATGGCTAAAAATGGCCTTGAACTCATAACTTTCCTCCCAGTCACCAATGAAACTATGAGTGCTGCATGAATACACAGAGGAAATATGGCATAAGGGGCTTCAGCCACGTGAATTCGCTTACACATACTTGGAAATTTTTCGAGAACAATGACAGTACTGAAATGCATTTCTGATCTCAGAAGTTGAACATCAAGTTAAAACATCTGAAAAGCATACGGCGGCATTATGCATCACACAAAAGCAAGATTAGCTTAGAAACACTAACAGAACTTTAACTGCCCTGCCACTGCCAAGTCTACACCAGCGTGTACTTCTGGGAGCACAAGCAGGGACAAAACCAGGTTTCTTATCAGCTTGTGTTTCATGGTTGATTAACTTTGGTGTCTAGACAGGTGAGAGCTTAGGCTACAGCATCTGTGCAGTCACAGCAGCTCTTGCACATACGGTCTCCGGTGTCAAAAAGCATTTTGGTGGCAGCCTCCTTCCTCTTTCAGTGGAAACCTTAACAAGACCATTCTACCTCCTTTTATTCCCCCCTGAGATATCAGGCCTTTTTTCTCTTGTGAACACTACACACGTGTGAAGCTTGGCTGAAACTGGCCATTGGATTTAAAAGAAAACTTCCTTGGGGCAGCAGGACACAGCATTGTCACGTAAGCCTTGTTCATATAGAAATGAAGTTTTTAAAAAAAA
>NW_010183217.1:0-15344 GCF_000695765.1 Mesitornis unicolor
TGTGCCATATGAGTGCATGTCTAAGAAAACTAGAAAGCACATTTTCTACCTCCCCTAAATGGCAGGCCAAGTCAAAGGCCTGCATTCAAGTGAGGGTAGTTGTACAGAAAAGAAACAAGGTGCTGAGTAGCAAGAGAGAGGCAGTCAAGTGAGAAGGGAAAAAAAACCAAAACCAAAACAAAACAAAAAACCCAGCTGTGGACTGCTGGTGAAACTGGGGGCAGTTGCCTTTCACCAGAAGAAAATAAAAATCAAAATTAGAGTGACAACAGCTTTAGATACCCACAAAGCTCTCTGGGAAAAAGAAATTGCTGGCTAAACATGCTACTTACAGTCAAGGCCTCAGGGGCCACTGAGTTCTGACTTTGCGGACTGAGGCCTTTGTCCTCTCCTTCAGGCTCTTCAGCTGTAAGCCCTGTAAGGCAGACCTCTGTAAGGCAGAGGTTTCGTCCTCTGTCTGGTCCTGCACCTATGGAGAATAGCAACAGACTGGTGAAAAAGGATCCCAGCAGTGAGTGACCAGGGAGATTCTGGGTGAAAAAGCACCAGAAGAAGCCACCAGGAGGAGGAGGGCTAGGTGAAGACCATCAGGTGATGACATTAAGATTAGTGGGACCCCAAGATCCCAGCTCCTGTTCCGTTTCTCAGGACACACAGCTCATGAAACAAAGGGCAGCCTAGAGCAAGGGACAAGCGACAGCACTTGAAACAAGGACTAAGCCAGGAAGATGGTGGGGAGGTAGGGAAGAAGCTGGGAACACAGCAGCCATTAGAACTCCTGCACCTTTCAAGCTGGACACACTGGTGTCATTTCTTTCCCCCCTTTTGCAGAAGTACCTCAGCTACAATTCTGCCTCTGCCTAAGACTGAAAATACCATCTGCTAACTATGGGACCATCTGGATCACACCTGTACCGCACATTTTCATACACTATCTCCAGTCACACTGTGCTGTGCAGGAGCCCTAATAGCAACTGTTTCAGTACCTTCTGATCCACACCATCTGCCACCCCATTTCTGCAGCAATTGCCTCCACCTCACTCTGCATGCATGCATGCCTCGGTGCCTGCTGCTTTTGGACAGCTCCATGTCTGGCTGGCTGGAAACAAACTTCCGTTGCCTGAGGCTGCCCAAAGAAGATCCTTGACAGTAAGACTGCCACAACCTGCTTCTAAATGAGGTACAGTATCTAACACTTGCTGATTTTTTTCTTTGTCAGGTAAACCTTTGTGTTATAAGGAATACTTACTGCAGTCTGCACCACTGGAATATGTTCATGTCTTGTCTCATCAACTGTCAAGCCCGTTATGGGCAGTTCCTCTTCTCCTGAAGGCTCCTGCTTTGCAAACATCTCTTCCTTGGGGGTGACTGCTTTGATCATGGGAAAGCCTCTGCATTGGAATGAAGGTCCCTCAACTGTCATCTGAACTTCAGATACTTCTTCATGGTCTTCTACAGCTGCTTCTTTACATGCCTGCCACTGGCTTTCATCTCTCAATACATCTCCATTGCCACATCCTTCGGTGCTTTCTTTTCTTGCAGCAGATATTTAACTTCTCTCCACACCTTCCTGTAGAACACTCTCTTCAGCTCTGCTCTGGCCCTGAATGCTCCCTGTGCTTCCCAGGGACTGGAGCTCATCCTCCTTCTATTCTTTGTTTTTCAAGAGCTGTTCAAGCAAAACACTTTCCTGACCTTCAGCTTCCTCATCTTTAGCATCGTCTTTCACTTCTGACTCCATTTCTTCCACTCTTCTCCTTACAGTTGCTGTCATGGTTCTTTCACTACCCAGAACTTGTTGTGTCTGTTTGTCTAATTCTTTTGAGGTCCCTTCCAACTCCTGGCATTCTGTGATGCTTTTCAAAGCTGGAACATTCCCCTGTAAACTCCTCTGTTTGCTAAGTTGACAGTATTACAACAAAGTGTGCTTGTTTCTTCATTTATGATTGATTTCTCAAAGTATCCAGCCAAATGTGTTATGTGTGAAATTAAGGTAGCTGTGTACATCTGTCTAGAAGTTTCTAAGAATTTATTGTTATGCACATGGCTGGAATTGAAGGCTTGAACTGAAACTCTGGTTTAGGCATTCAAACCAGAGGAGGTTTACCTGAGTTTCTGTAGGATCAAGATTTTGCATTGGCTTTTTTCTCATAATGGTGGAGACTCCTGTCACAACTTCAGGTAAATCAGATAGATGACTTCAGGATAATTTTATCTAGAGAAATAAGAAGGCTTTGTGACCTGATTCATGAGAATTGTTCATGTTTCAGCTCATTTTTAGAACACTGTAATTCAGTTTTAAGGATACCTCATTACTGAATGATTGTTTCCTCATGTATTTCCAGGAGACTTAGCATAACCTAGAGGACTGCCAGGGATCATTCCTGAAAAGATTCAAACAAATGCTGACTTGAATATTTGATTCTGGAACATTACCAGAGGAATGGCCTGGAATATTTTAACTTTTGTCACTCCTGCTTTGTGTTTGATGGCTAGAAAATTTACTTGAAGTGTTGAATTATTATCTTTAAATAGGTTGTGGCATTATTTTATATTCTTCAATTATTATTTTAAAAATAATGAATTGTGTGCCCTGCATTTTTACTTCATCAGACTGTATCTCAAGGGCTGTCTATTGTGGCAGAGTTTGCTGTAACAAGTTATGTTTTTATGGGGCCATACAGCCATGAAGCTTTCTACTGCACTGGCAGATTTTCATCCCCTGCACTTGAATTCAGCCCCAGACATGGGCAGGGTGGCAAGAGAGGGAGACCCATTGCATCCTGTCAGTCACTGGAGAAGTGGAAAACCATGAGGAGGGGAAGAGAGTTCTGGGGCAATGGCACAGCTGTCACCCATTTGGGGTGATGCCAGCAGACATGCCAGCTCCGTGGCACAGGCCTTGCCGCTGGTAGCGTGCTTCGGAAAGCCACCCCAGCTGAGCCTTAGCATGAGCACCACATCCCTCACACCACCTCCCCACGGGAACCCCTTCTGACACCCTTCCCTTTCAAATCCCCTTTCTCTGGTCCATGTCCCCAGCAGCAGCTGTTCCCGGCTGGCAAGTAAGGCCACAGGGTGGCCAGGTCTGCACCCACGGTGGCCCAGGGAGGCTCGGGGGTCTGCAGCTCCTGGACTCCTTGCGTGTGAATGCGAGGTGGAGCGGAGAGGGGACAGAGGGAGATGGCGCTGCAGGGCAGGACAGCCCACAGCAATCCGGCTGTGGAAAAACACAGAAAGTCACTGGTAAGTTGCTGCCTACATAAAGTACTGACATTTTCTCCTCATGTAGACCTGGAAGGAGTGCTCAGTAAATATTAAGCTATATATTTTGCTATGTACCTATAGCAATGTTTCCAGAAGGAGTGCGTTCCTGCTGCCTCGTTACTCAGGACCCACTGGCAATTCCCCTCACTCCTCAGGACCCACTGGCAACTCCTCTGGTGCTCTTTGGCCTAAAGGGACAAATATTGCCTTATCCCACACCACCTGATGCCTGTTTCCCTCTGGACCATGGGTCTGGACACTTCTGCATACAGCTCTTGCCAGTCAGGGCTGGGGATGAAGACAAGATCCGGATGTGCCTTTTTTGCAAAGCAAACAAACCCTTCAAGATACAGTTCCTGAGCAGTCATCATGAAACACCCTGGCATATGCAAATCCACAGCATTTGCAGTGCCTGACATACACACAGCAGCTTGGGATGCGACCCATGACATACCCCTACCTCATTAGCTGACACAAACAGATGTTGTTAACTCCAGGCTTAGAAATAACCCCCATAGAGTCCCTCGAAAACAACTGGTTGACTGAACAAAGCAACCCAGATGCAGGTTGCCTCATCCACACTGTGCCCTGCCCACCATTGGCACTGCAGGCAGCATTTCTCCCAGGAGCAAAGCTTCCCTGTGGTCAATGCAAGAGACGAGTGCTCTCTGGTGCTAAATCTCTCCCACTGTGAGAGACCCACTGTACTGCACAGGAGCAGACACAACCACCCCATCCTGCACACACGTGAAGTAAGACACTTATTCACTGTGGGATCCCTGCCACGGGCTCAGCAGATCACACTTCCCAGCCCTCCACGGGGCTTCATGCAGCAAACAGCACACACACAAGAGGCTGCACACCCTTTTTGATAAAAGCTTTGGGAAAGGAGAATTATGGTATTTGTCTTCCCAAGCCACTATTACATGTGCTGAGGCCCTGCTTCCCAGGGAGTGGCTGGACATCTGCCTGCCGATGAGAAGTCATGAATGCATTCCTCTTTTTGCTTTACTTGCACATGCAGCTTTTGCTTTCCTTATTAAAATGTCTTTACCTCAATCCATGAGGGGTTTTTTTGCGTGTTTTATTTTATCTTTCTGCTGTGGTGAGGACAGAGAGTGAGAAAGTACCTGAGTGGGCATCTGGCAGCCAGCCATGCTCAACCCACCAGTCATTTTTATTGCCACCCAATGTGAGGCACAAGATATCAACAGTTTTGATCTGGGCATGCTATAGCTGTGGTAGCTGTTTGACAGGCTTCTGTGCGGGTCATGGAGCTCCCTTGATTTACCACATAACGGAGCCTAGGGCTCATCAGCGACAGCTTTCAGTTTCTGCTCCTTGCTGCACCGCTTATCTCTGTGTTTTGCTGTGCCTGAGAACGTTCTGATAAAAGCAGCTTGGCCCTGGCACAGGGCCTCCTGTGCCAGGAGGGCTGTCCTGCAGAGAGGGTGAGGGATTGCACCTCCCTTTTTCCCTCTGGGATCGATGTGGCCCATCATTGCTGCATGGTCTCCCGAGGTCCTCACATATCCTTATCTAAGCTGCTTGATTAACACTGTCATCTCTTTGTCATTTGCGTGGAACCAGGTTTTGTCCTGATGTTAAGAGGAAACAGTTTTGTCAGTGAGGCAACAAGGAAATGTGTCCTTAGGCTGTTGATCTCCTAGTGGCAGGGTGTGTAGGAGGGTTTGGGCAGGTGCCTGGAGTGGTTATCCAGTGGTTAGTAGTACCTCCGATAGCTTGGGATCTTACACCTGTACAGGCATGTAATCCCATTGAATCAGTGCACCACTTGATACTTATTCCAGTGAAATCCAACAGCTCTTAGCACTCCACTGGGGCTTTCCCCATGTCCCTAAAGCTTCCATTCAGCACCATGAGAGGAGCATGGTTGAAACAGAGACACAAATCACATTTGGCAACACCATGGATAAGACAGGGACTCCAACTCCAACTACAGTAATGGCCCTACTAGTTAAAAAGAAGCACTGGATGCAGAGGGAGATGGATCCATACCATCGATTAGTACAGGAGGAGGAGGAGGAGGAAGGGCCTGATAAGGAAGCTGGTCCTTCAACAAAAGGAGTCAAGAGGAAGAAGTGAGAGAAATCACCCTAGAAGCTGAAACTACCCGACCTTGGGTAAAATGTGAGATATGCAGAAAGATTTCAACCACCAGCCAGGCAAGCAGACTGCTGTCACTACTACAGAAGAAGACATCCAATATCTGAAAGAATTAGCAGTACTGAAAGTCTTCTACAGCGACCTGGATGACAACCAGGGCTTCAAAGATTCATATGATGTCCCATGTACATGAACCATTGGAGGAGGGTGGTCTGAAATGCATCAGCATCATATTCCAACCATCTGGTGACAATGGACTGGCCAGACTTTGATACACCAACTGCAGAGAGAACATCCCATAGTCTCTAAGAATTAGCAGTACTGAAAGTCTTCTACAGCGACCTGGATGACAACCAGGGCTTCAAAGATTCATATGATGTCCCATGTACATGAACCATTGGAGGAGGGTGGTCTGAAATGCATCAGCATCATATTCCAACCATCTGGTGACAATGGACTGGCCAGACTTTGATACACCAACTGCAGAGAGAACATCCCATAGTCTCTGATGGTTGAAAAAACCACCAGGGGGAAGGACATGAGCAAGTGGGATGTGAGCCGACCTTTAAGCTAGGAGTCCATTCATGCAAACTGAAGGACAAGAGAGCTCCTAAGAAAGGGCCATCTCAGACAGTTGTCAGTTTAGCTGCTCTTGAGACAGTAGAAGGCAACCAGTCATTCCCCAGGTACAGAAGAGGACTGAGAGTGCCTCTCTTCATTTTGGTGAAGGGACTTCTGGTCTAACACTGCAGAGGTCTCCAACCAGGAACAGAGAGTCCCTGCCTTTGACCAGGAGGAGGAAAGGCATGACCAGGTCTACTGGACTGTTTGCATTCAATGGCCTGGTGCTTCAAATCCATGGAAGGATAATGCTTTGGTGGACATCTGTGCACAGTGTACCCTAATGCCATCAGGGTACAGCAGGGAGGAACCCAACTGGATTTCTGGAGTGTCAGGGGGATCTCAACAGCCAGATTTAATTGTAGACAGATGACATGTATTTTGATACTTTCAGGAATGAACGATAAATGAAACATAGGGCACAGTATGTTGAATTACTGTGACATAAAAACCAGGGTTTACAGAGGAATATTCCACCTTTAGAAAGTACCCATGGTCTGTTAGCCTAATTTTGACCTCAAACCATCAGGCTACAGGCACTCAGTTTAACACATTAAATTCTGCTGATCTTAAAACCACTGACTGGATTTGTTTGTGGTAACATCTTGTTAGTTCAGATTTTCAACTGCCTATAGAGAGAGTTAAATTCCCGACACCTTCCAAGAGGGCTTTTCCACGTAAGCAACAGCTGCCCCGTTTATCACTGGATGTCCTAGCCCAGGATGGAGGGAAGGCAGGCTCTGCCTTTGAAGCCACACAGGTACAAGTGGTCCAGTGAAAGGTCTGGACGTCCCTTTTGAGGCTATGAGACATGGAGCAAGTGTTTGTCTCTTTGGGTGTCTTTCCTGACATCCCACTCTCAGGCTAGGGCCTGGCCTGCCATGGTAGCACACGTGGCAGATAACACTCTGCACCTGAAAGCTTCAAGAACAGCAGCCTTTGCTCTGTTGCCTGCTGAGATGCCCATGCAAGGCTGTCAGGGCCGAAGAGGCAAATGTGATAACAGTTTTCCTGTTAGTCATTTCCCAACACCCTGCTGGACCCTGAGCCCACCCTGGCTGGGTCTGCCCCCTCCTCCTGCCCTGGGTAAGCAGGTGAGGGTGACTGCCAGCATCCCCTCTGTATCGGCAATGTCAAGCCCCATGATGGATTTCTATAGAATGAGCCTAATCCTCTGTTTCCCACTAAAACCATTTTGGTACAAGTCAGAAGATAGAATTTTATTACCATGTCATTTTTCAGGTTTTTCATTTTGACCTGAAGCTATGGAAAGCATGTTTTTTGGTACCTCGCCAAGTTGCATCAGTAAGCCTGACACTGGTCTCCTGGTCACTCCCGCAGCTGTACCTTTAGGGAAGCTCCGGTCCCTAAGCCTTTTTCCATCCAACCTAGGCAGATTCCGGCAAAAATATTACACTACCCAAAATGTATGATAAGCAGGAGCAATGCTGAGAAGGACTTTACACTGAATAAGTTTTGCATGACAAATACGAAATTAATGCCTGTTAACGTCAACCGCCCACGGCCATGGTGCAAATTGTGGACAATAGGTGGGTGTGCAAGCCTGCCTTTCAGGGAAGACTTTAGCCACAGGTAAATGTGCTTTGCTTTAGGGTCATCAGTGACATCTGGCGGTAATAAACAGTAAATTCAGTTTAAATCTTAAAGGCTATGTACGAGTTTAAATGGCTAATCCAAATTGAAGTATTTTACAAAGTTGTCTTTCCCAAAGTGTACTTATTTCTGACACAACCATGTAATGAGCGCACTCCATGCCTGGAGCAAGGATTAACCAGGATGCCGCCTGTACACAGCATGGTATTTTTTGGTGGTGGGAAACACTGGAACCAAGGAAGCCACCAAAGTGTTTGGTGCATCTGAAAGGCAGTTGATGAACACCAGCTCTTTATTACTGTCAGCTACAGATAGCCTTTGTAAGAATTCCAAACCTTATAGCCCCTCCAAACCAATGAACATGGCAACAGGTCAAGTCCCAATTTGAATACATAATTGGAATAATAAAGATGACAAATTAAAAAGCCACCAGTGAAAGTGGAGGGTTTTAACAGGGTAAATAGGACAATACAGAGGCAGTGCAAAAAGCTCCGGTGGTAATTCATGGGTTGAGTTTTGCACAAGAAGAAGGCTTTTTCATCAATGGGACAGAGTTTAGTGGCAGGCCATCAAGATGTTTGGGGCTGGAGCACTTGTCCTGTGTGGAGAGGCTGACGAACCAGGGCTTGTACAGGCTGGGGCTCTGCAGATCACCATCTGCACTTTACCATTTACTTTGCAGTACTGTTACTGACCTCAGTGATGTGACTGCCAGCAGATTCATGGGATCATGCTCTGTAGCAACGGAAGAATTAGTCTTGACTAATGAGATGCCTCTCTGTCTTGTAGCTGACAAAATCAAACACTAGTTTGAAATTCATTGCACTGGGTGCCTGCCAGGAAATGCAATGCAATGCAGTTTATTTGAATTCTGAGTGCTCTGAGCAGGGCTGAAGCTGGAGTAAACAATATCCCTAAAAAACCACTGTGAGAGCAAAGCAGTTGCGACCATAAAGGAAAAAGTAACCCCAAGCCATTGATCAATCTTGGGTTTTTTCTTGCCAGATAAAGACATAACAATAGCCTGCTCTTTTGACAGAAGGACCTTAGAGAAGGAATATGCTCTGCTGCTATAAAAAATAGAGTTGCCGTCTCACTCCTGAGTTTCCAGAAACGTGAGTTTCTTGGAGGTGCCTGGTGGGAGTGGACTGTCTCTTGGTCCCTGGTGGAGGAGCAGGGGGAGCATTAGGAAAAATGAGCTTGGACAAATCTCTGAATCAGCAGAGTTTATATGGGTCCAGCAGACATTTATTAGAATAGGGTGATGAATCCTCTGGGACCCTCATCTTCACAAAGCATGCCTGATCATTTTGCAATTCCTGTGAGTACTGAGCCTGGTGAAAGCCCTTTCCTCGCAGGACCAGAGCTCCCTGTCCCCATCCTCACCCTGGTCACCATCTCTGGATGCTTTCCTGCAATCACTGCTCTAAGCTGCTGGCTGCGGTGTCATCAAGCAAAGAGAAGCAATGAGTAAGGGCAGTCCCTCCTGCGTCCTCAACACTCCTAATTTCTGGCAGTGCTGCAGCTCCCGCTGCAGGAGTTAAGGGGAGAAGGATGAAAATGGGGGTCTAGAAGTCCTAAACTCGCCATCATGTAGCCAAGCTGGACTGCTGAGTCTGTCCATGCAACTCAGATGCCCTCTACCCCTTGGAGCTGTGATGAAAATCTGTTTATTTTGACAAAGTGGCATAGGTCAGGGGTTTGTGTACACCCCTAACCTCTATCTCCACTTGAGGCTTTTTCCAGTGCCGTGTCTCAGTGTTACCACCAGCTGCAATGTGGACACACAAGAACCCCACAGGAACTGCAGGTTTGAAATTCTACGTGCCTTTCCAGTTCAGTGATCTTCCATTGTGAGGGTCTCATTGCAGAGGGATGAGGCATTTTTTGCTGTTCCACAGTCATGTTTAATTTGGAAGAACCCATGATAAGAGTGGCCAAGCTGACACACTTTTGTTAGACTGCTACTTGCCAAGACAAAGCTTTCAGGACTCAGTACTTTTTTGTGCTGACTGTGAGCTTTAGCAGTTGAAATAGTCTTGAACCTGGTCAGCCAAGGTTACTTCTCTCATGGTGCCCATCATCAAAGTTCGTGTCAGTCAGTCCTCCTGACAGTTCCCAGGGTGTGAGCATTGATATCCAGGCATCACACTGGCAAAGGTCCCATACTTCTGGGAACTGTGTGCTTCAGGCAGTCAACAGCACACGGGTTTGACAAGCTTCAGAGATTGCTTCAGTTACCCACCTCACTTTTCATTGATTTGTCAGTCCCAGAGATGGGCTCAGGTTTTGTGACACCATGTTAGAGCACAGGGAACTTGTTCTGGAGGCTTTAAATGTAAATTTTGCAAAGACTTTCATAAGCAGCACTTGTATTCTGCTATTTTATTGGTTACTAGTTGCGGTGTTGAAAGATAACTGGTGAAGCAGCAAAGACTCTACGTGTCTGAATTACAGCAAGTCAATCTCATTGAGAGATGAGGAAAGGGGGATCATGCCATCATATTCTTACACTTACTGTTCTGACAAAATCACATGTAGAGTAACATAGTGTTATCTCCATATCCATAAATACTCAAAGGAAAGTATTCATTCGCTCTAGAAGCTGAAAGTGTTTAATGGAGAGAAGCAGCAGCCTCTTACTGCCACCCACTCTCATCATGTCAGATTGGTGTCTATATAGGCAGAGTACTGGAAAGAGAAGATGGAGAAACAGGATTTGGAGGCGGATGCTGCCATCATAGCAATAACTGAGATAACCCTCCTGAGGCTGGCTGATTGAAAAATGAGAAAAATGACCAAATTAAAGAATCTTAGAATAAGTAGACTAATATGACCAGCTTCTGGAGGCGTCAGGCTGGGGTGCTGTATCTTCCCAAGGCTGCAGTCCCACAAATTCCCAGTTCCCACTGTAAAACCATTGGCCTGAATGAAGCCACGGTGCTTCCCACCTGCTCTGCTCACGCTGCCCTGCTTCCTGGGGTTGGATCAGCCTTCACCAAAGCCCTCTTGTCTGGGTGGCCTGAGTAGCTGCCTCAACAGCCATTTTCATGGGGTTTGCTCTCTGGACCAAGGCACGTCCAGGCAAAACAGTGTCTGCTTGGGGGAGAAAGTTACAGCTCATGCCATGGCATTGGGTGCCACAGGGCTGGAAACCAAACCACCTTGCCTTGGCTTTGTGGGAAGAAGGAGCTGCTAAAATTGAGCCCAACAGAAGCAGCGTTGGGCATTTTGGCTCTAAAAGTCATAGAATCTTTTTGTTTGGAAAAGACTTTAAGATCATCGAGTCCAACTGAAGTTAAAACATCAGCATTTCTGTGAGGAGGATAGCATGGAAAAGATATGGTTTCAAACATAAATGACTAACAAAGCAAGGAACAACAGCTCTACAGTTCCCTGAAACACTTTAGTTTCTCCTTGGTTTTGTGCAGGCATTCTTTAATAACATAATCTCTTCTTTAGTTTTTGTTTAAATGAGTCTAACAGATGGGCACAGAAGAATTCAGACTGCATTGACATTCATCTGGTAATAAAATTTAACTTAAACAACTTTTCAACTCCTTCTGACATTTTTTTAACCTGTATCTAGAAGCTAAATTGGGTAAATATCCCATGTAGCTTCATGAACATGGGCTTGAACCACTCCATTATTAAAACAATGGAAATCTTTCCTTTGGTTTCAGTGGGAGGATTCTCAAAAGATATAAACAGAAGTAATTAACAAAGACAGTAAAGAAACTGCTTGCAGACAAGTGATCACCAGAAGAAAAGGCAAAATTCAGCAAATAAATTATTGCCTACTAATGATTTGCCCATTACAAGTATATATTCTACCTTGCTTTCTTTTTAAAAAATGAGCATTTATTTTATGTGATGCAGCTATCTGTGTTTCTACCAACCTGTGCATATGGTCATGCTGAAACAGGAAGGAAGAGGGGTGGTTACCAGGTGCTCGTAGGAGTTTTACATGGCTGGAAGGCATTTCCTGGCTATCTTTTAGCCTCTTTTTTCTCTCTGTTAATGGACTCCAACAGAATTGTACACTTCAACTCAAAAACATTACATGTTGACATGCTTAAAACTCTTTCTGTTCATCTTGAAATAAAATAGATGCTTAGGCTTATGCATATAAATAATCCTTGCACTTTGTGCAGGTTTAATGTTAAACAGATGCAAAATGTTTACAGGACAAGGATTTAAAATCGTTTAAACAAAGCTGTCCTGAGCAATGATCACCATTAGAGTAAGTGGTCATAAACTCCCTTAGTGGTGTTTAATGCACCATTCCTATTCTGTTCAGCATAAATAAAGCAAATGTCACTGGAATTTAGTGAAAAGCTGCTATGTTTTCACTTGAACTCAAAGGAGTATTTGCAGCTTGTGTGGAAGCTAGCTCTTTTAGACACTGATCACAGCAGACATGGCTTTAGCTGCTGGGTGCAGGATCATGCCTGTATCATACTCCATAGTGCCATATCCATGCTGGTACTGATGCTGGGTCTGAATCCTGCCTACTTATGTCCATGTAGGCTTCAGCCAGCCCTCCAGATTGCAGAGGAGAGAAACTCTCAGTACAGGACCCTTGAGGTTGCTTATAAATATCTGGGCAATTGGCTTACTAAAATTCTTCTTTTAGATGCCTCTGTCTGTCTCTTCTGTTTATGAACCTGCCTCTGCAAACTGGTGGGATTACCATTTCTAGAAGCCAAGTGTTTAGAAAGTTTGTTTGCCAAGTGCAAAAAGCTTTTTCATTAGCTGGTATAATTAGCAGAGCTCAAAAGAGGATGAAAGAAGATGAGACAGAAGTTCTTGTTAGATTGTGGCAGCTGAAGACCTGCTCCAATGAGTTTTTTAGAAATTCAGAAAGCAAGCTGCTGCTGTGCTGCATCTTCTCTGCTCAAGGAGTCTCCAGCGTATGGTGATTCTTTATTATTGGTGATTATTATTATTTATTATGTGGCTTGAAAGAGAAGTATTTGCATAAACCTGAGAAAAAGCATCAGCAATCTCAAATATCTCTTGTCTTGGTTTGGGCTATAAATTAATCTTTGATGTTATGCTAATGTCAGCTGGGCTAATTACAGAAAATATCTTTTCTGCAAAAAAACCAAATTCCACATTACCATGGGAACAAGTTCGTACTCATCGAAACATGGCATCTTGGTTGATCCCTGAGTTATTCACATTCTCATTGGAATTCTGCCTTTTAAATGCAAAACCTCTAAGGCTGCACAGCAGGTGCAGGTGAGCAGGGTGTGTGGTTTCACCCAGGTGGATGGCTGCACCCCTGCACACTCAGTCCTCTGCCTCCCCTGGGCGTACTTGCACTGGGTGAGCTGTGAAGAAACAACTGAGGGAAATGTAAAACCTTTCAGATTTGTGAACTCTGCAAAGATTCACTCTTTCTGATACATCTATACACCATCTTCCCTCCAGCTGGAAATTGCAGCGTTTTGCCCTTTTCAGAGCTATTATTTAAAAAGCAGTGAGTGCACTTGAGCCTGCTGAGCGATGTCACTTCCCATGGAGGGTCTCCTGCATCTCCTCTGCTACCCATGATCACCCTGGGGAAGATGGGGGGAACATGTGTATGCTTGAGGGGCATGCTGAGGCTGTGCCACCTGCTTTGCCAGGTACCATTTTCTCCTGAGACCAAGCTCAGATGTCCTTTTCAGAGAACACTGGCACAGCTATGTTGTCCAGTATCTACATCCACTGCCATTTCCGAATTGGGACCATGTGCAACAGTACGTTCCTCACGCAGAAATGCTCTTGTTACAGATCTTAGGCAGGATTTGGATTTCTGGGATGCTTTCTAGCTGCTTCCCATGTGAGAATTGCATATGTAATTAACTAGTCAGTGTTCAAGTCAGTCCTTCATTCATAACCCACAAAAAGCCTTTAAAAGGTGCTCTCAGGGTGCAGGTGGTATGTAATGTTCAAGGTTAGCTAAGCTCAATACCCCACTGCATGACTGCTGCTATTGCACTGCAGATTCCATTCTCAAAGAGGCCCCTCAGGAAGGGGTGAATTGAAGCCAAAGGGGGATAACAAAGCAGTGATGCTCAAGAACAGGGGCAGCATTCAGAGCAATGAGGTGAAAGGTAAAAAGTATGAAGAGGAGAAAGCTCCCAACGTTGCTCATTTCATTGTGGAGCCAACAGGCTGAAACAGGCAGCAACACATCGAACGTGTGATGTTACAGGTGTGCCTGACCTTGAGCTGTCTGAAGCCTTGTCATCTAGAGACTCCTTTTTGATATGCTGCTTTATTTTGAAGAGCCTCTCCCAGCCTGTAGCAGTCAGGTTCTGGGAGGAAATATTCCAGGAGTGGTAAAAGACAGTTTTCTGGAGACCCCTACAGCTAAGGGCTGGGACTGGCTCCCTTTGCTTGTCATGGCATGTCTATACTGTCATTTAATTTGACTCCTCACTTCAGTTCTGGGCTACAGTCCCTACCTTGAACAAGGCTGCTTAAATCTCAGTCTGCTCCCAGGCTCCTGACTGGGGTGCAGTGATTGCCTTGCTCTGAAATAAAACGCAGGTGCAGTTCTGCAGGAGGCTGCTTCATATCCAATATGGAGAAACAGGCACCAGGTCTGGCTCCCCATGCTGCACAGAGCCCTTCACAGAATCCCAGAATGGCAGGGTTTGGAAGGGATCTCTGAAGACCATCTAGACCAAGCCTAGACTAGAGCAAGATTGCACAGGAGCAGAGCGGGAGTCTCTGGAGCAGGTACATCCAGCAGCAGAGGTGTAGCCTGAGATTTTGAAGCCAGCTTTATGCCAGTCCCCTACATGCTCGGCCATGGGGTTGTGCTGCAGCATGCCAGGACGGATGTCTGGGCAGAAGCAGGTGCAGAGCTGACACCTGCCAGATTCCTGTGTGAAGCCTGCTTGTGTTGTTTGCCTTGCTTTGAATTGTGCTTTTGCTCGTTTGGCCTCTTTGGGATTTCTTTGCCAGAAAATGTGGTGGTTAATTTTCCCAGTGCCTGAAGAAACTCTTTTATCTTACCTCTCCCTCCATAGTGAACAAGAATTGCAATGCCCGCTCTTATTTTTTTTCTTTCTTCCTTTTTTTTGGGAAGCTTAGTTTGCACAATGGTGGACACATTATTGATTGTTGTGGAAATATGGGTCTCCTTCAGTGATGTGATTCAGGAAAACGAAGATGGGAGGGATGGAGGGAACCAGAGAAGTCTGACTGAAAGGTCCAAAATTGGACTGCAGCAAAAACCTGGCCAGATGTGAGGTAGAAGTACAGAAAGAGCAAAAGATGATATGAAGAGAGTAGAGGTGGTGCCCCCTGAGGAGAGGCTTGGGCAGGATGTGGTGTCCATACTGTCGCCTATACCCAGACCAGAGCCCAGCCTGATGCGCAGCCTCGTGCAACTTCTCGATTGCATGGGCAGGAGCCCAGATGCAGGTGGGAGGGTTGGGCAACCAACCCGTGTGTGGGAGCAGGGTGCTGGGCAGGCCTCGGGTGCCTGCCTGTGCCCGTCCGGGGCTGAATACCCACCCGGCCTGGGAGGGCGCAGCGCCACGGAGGGGAAACCAAGCGGGAACGCGGTGAGTCTGTAACGCTCGTGGGCCAGCTGGGAGTCCCACGGGTGCTGAGGGACAGGCTCAGAGCCTGCGATCTCCCCGAGGAGAAGTTTCCTAAAGGAGACAGGTATGCGGAGACAAGGGCAAGGGGACGCTGCCCGGACGACCGGT